>NC_054472.1:187776435-187876435 GCF_017639515.1 Carcharodon carcharias
AAGCTTGTTAAAATAAAAACCTTCCCAGAACTGAATCTGACCAGAAGTTTATTATCGTCGGACTAAGAATTCTTTGTTATGACTGTAAACAAAGGGGTAAATTTGTTAACAGTGTGGAGACTGGGAACAGCCTGGATAGGTAGTGGCTGGGTGTGTGGAGAAGAATCCAGTCCTACCTGCGCATTTTAGCCCAGAACGCAGTGATTCTTTTCTTCTTTCGGAGGAGAAAGCAATGTTTCCTTTAAGCACTAGCTACAAGAAATCATATTTTACACAGCGAGCTGTGACCTGGAACGCGCTGCCAGAAAGGTTGGCGGAAAGAGATTCCATCGTGACTCTAAAAAGGCAATTGTGTAAATACTTGAAGGGAAGAATTTGCAGGGCTATGGGGAAAGAGCAGGGGGAGTGGGACTAATTGGATTACTCTTTCAAAGAGTCAGCACAGGCATGATGGGCCAAATGGCCTTCTTCTCTGCCGTATGATTCTGTGGAGTGGATTTTATGCTTCCCCCCCCCCCACCCCCTATCCCCCTAAGAGTGGGGAAGGGCACCTAAAGTCCAGTGGGCAGCCTGCTCACCACCTACCTGCCTGCTCCTGCCCCCACCACAATTTTACCATTGGCGCGGGTGGCATTGGGTGGCTTGACTCGCTGCCAACTGAAGACCTCCCTGAAAAACGCCACAAGTCTCTCCTGAGCAAAGGCGTCAACTGTGAAGGGGAGGGTTAATGGTCGATGCTTTGGCTCCGCAGTCGCTTAGACAGGTGCCAAAAAAAGACTTGCATTTATATAGCACCTTTCTTGACCGCAGGTCGTCACAGAGTCACAACAGCATAGAAGGAGACCATTCAGCCCATCAAGTCCATGCCAGCAAAATCAGCCAGTCCCAGTCCCCTGCTACATCCCCATAGCCCTGCAAGCTTATTCCCCTCCAGTTCCCATCCAGTTTCCTTCTGAAATCATTCATCATCTCCGAATCCACCACGCTCGCAAACAGCAAGTTTCAGGTCATTACAACTACACCCCTCTGCATCTCTTGCCCTTAAGTCTGTGTCCCTTAGTCCTTGTATGATTCAAATCCCAACCAGTGAAGTACTTTTTGAAGTGTCATCACTATTGTAATTCCTCAGGGCAATGTCTTGACCAGAGTCAAGCTGTCTGGTTTAAATTTCAAATAATGCTTTGCAGTTAACTGTCAGTCACCATCAACTGGTGCATTCTGGTGTAGGAAATGCAGCAACCAATTTGCACACAGCAAGTTCCCACAACAAATGGCGAGATATTGACCAAGCCAGCTGTTTTTTTTCAGTGATGTTGGTTGGGGATAAATATTAGCCCAGGAGACTGGGTATAATGCCCATGCTTTTATTCAAAATAGTGGCCCTGGGATCTTTTATATTTCCTGAGAGGATTGAGAGTCTTGGTTTAATGTCTTATTCAAAAGATGGCACTGGAGTCCTCCCTCAGTTCCAATTTCCAATTGCTTTTCCCTTTCTTATCTCTGCAACCTCCTCCAGTCCTACAAACATCTGAGATATCTGTGAATTTTGGCCTCTTGAGCATCCTCGATTTGGTGGCCATGCCTTCAGCTGCCAGGGCCCCAAGCTCTGGAATTCCCTCCCTGCACCTCTCCATTTCTCTACCTCTGCTCCTCTCTTCCTTTAACTTGTTGCTAAAAACCTACCCGTATTCGTTGGCTGTCCCTCCTTATGCAGTGCAGCATCCAGTTTGGTTTGACAGTGGTCCTCTGAAGTACCTTGTAATCCTTCACTACCTTAAAGATGCTATCTAACTGCAAGTGGTTGTTGGTGTTAATGCAATAAAACATAGATCTGACAAACGTGCAAATAATAAACCACAAGTGAACAAAGAAAGCTGAAAGATTCTGTGTTAAATCCGAAGCAGTTCTGGATGACTGTCTTCAAAACAGAAAGTAATACTGGGGGCTCAAGAAGGTTTAAATTTACACCCAAATATAAAATATTAATGATTGCAAACAATGCTTGGTTGACTTAACTTCATTGTCTGTAATCCATTCACACTGCCGGATTACCGATGTAGAAACCCAATTCAAACATCAAATAGCTGCACAAATTCTCGGAACTTTAAAGACTAGTTGGTGCTTATGGTTAACCTTGCCCAACAACTGCATTATTTTAGCATCTCCAAAGTAGCAAACCGTCCCGACGTGCATTGATTGTGAAGTATTTGTCTATCATGCTAATGGTATAATAAAGGGGGTGATGTGATGAACACTTCAGATAGTCTATGGGCAGTACAGAACTGAAATAAGAGAGACTTTTGTCAAAGCTTTTCATTGTGCACTCATCAGGACAATTTGCAAGAATACCAAATGTAAAAGGAACAACAGTTTATACTGTATGAGAAGAGAGTGCTGATTGGTTGGCAAGTAGACTCTGATTGGTAGAGGCGTTGCCATGGAGAATGCACCAAGGAAAATTTGCGCTGTATATCGCGCAAACTCGCGAACGGGCCTAAGGCTGTCACTTTCGGCCCTGAAAAGTGCCCGGTCTACCGCAGATTACCCGGGAAGGGCAAAGTATCTCAAAAATTTGAGCAACAAATGAAGCTAGCTGTTTCACGCTACCACTATGCAGTAGCAACACGAGTGGTATCCGCCACTAACAGGATGCTGCTGTCAAGCCAAAAAGATGTCCTGCCTATCACACAAATGTGTAATGTGGTAACCGAATTTCAGTGCCAGTGTGATGCTAGTTATGTAGGTCGTACGTCCCAAAGACTGGCAGATTGTATCAAACAACATGTCCCAGCCCTTGTTCGCAATGGGCAGGATCCAGACTGTAGCCAACCAGACCGTGCTTGCAAAACTCAAAACAGTGTCTGATATTAGGTGTGATTCCTGATTGGACAACATTTGCTAAATAATCCTCAATGTGAACTAAGAATTACGCTGACAACTAATTTAAGATTATCAGCCAGACTTGCAGTGTGGCACATTTGCATGTACTGGAAGCAATATGTGTTAAAACACAAGGCCTTGTTCTTTGCAGACTGAAGGAACATGTACGCACATTGTACTGTTTCAGCTAAACAAAATAAATGACAGCCATTCGCTGACTCATTCCTCAGGGCAATGCCTTGACCAGAGCCAAGCTGTCTGGTTTAAATTTCGAACAATGCCTTGCAGTTAACTGTCAGTCACCATCAACTGGTGCATTCTTCATGGCAACGCATCTACCATCAGAGTCCACTTGTCAACTGATCAACACTCTCTTCTCATACAGTGTAAATTGTTGTTCCCTTTACATTTGATATCCTTGTGAGTTGTCCTGATGAGTGCAAGACAGAAAGCTTCGACAGGAGTGTCTCTTTTTTCAGCAATACTCAAATAAACATTTCCTTGATCTGGCCATGCTTGGTGCCCATCTTTCTTTGAGTGCCACCTGATACGTAACAACCTTAGACTAGGATTGTCAACCTTCCAGGGTTGGCCAGGCACCTCCAGGAATTGAAGGTCAATCTCCAGGATACTGCTGTGTGCAACCCTGGAGACATATCATCAGGACATCGAAAATGATAGCTTTTTTTGGCATTTTCTTTGAATGTTTCTCTTTACCAGATGTGAAAATATTAGAAATGGGGTGGGGGGTGGGTGGTGTGGGGTGGGAGGAAAGATGTTTGGCTGAGAGTCAAGCATCATCCAATTGGATAATGAGTGTTTTTGCTTTCCAATTGGCGTAGGAAGGCAGTATGCCACAAGGATGGATGTGTTGGCCGATTAATGTTTCGAACTTATGGGAAAGTCATGTGATGAAACCTCTGGAATACATTTAATGACAGTTGGCAGCGCTATCTTTGGTGACGAGGATGGGATCAGGGTGCATGAATATTGGCGGAAAACAGCAAGAGGGACTCTAGCAAAGAAGATCAGCTAGCCCCTGATGACCCAACTGCTTGGATGGTGAAGATTTTTGGCTGGATTGTGTGAGGACTGAACTTCAAACTAACTTTCAGTGAATGGGATGCAGTGGGGTCATGATGGGTATCAGGTTAAAAGTGCTCACCTGGGAAAGAGAATACTTTAAACCACTGATGAGTCTGTCTTTAGGTATCACTGGCATGGACAGTCACAGTGAAGTATTTCCTGGGTCACTGTGAATTTGGAAATGGGACAATGTGGCTGCACCCATGGGATACATTGGAAGTCTTGGAATATATGAGAGGACTCATGAACCATTCAATTTGTATCATGAAATTGTGCTTTTCAGGGCCAGTTTGGAACTTGAAGGTGAACATGAAGAGGTCAAGATCAGAATAAGGCAATTCTTGAGCGCCAAGAAAGCAATTTTCCTAACAGAGATTGGCCCAGATACGTATGGTACTCGAACAAACCTTCTTGCTTCTAACAAGTTCAAAGTCATAGGGAAAATGTTAGAAGCCAACATCAAAGACGTTATAACAGGGAACTTAGATAAATTGAAGAGAATCAGGGAGAACCAACATAGTTTTGTGAAAGGGAAATCATGGCCAGAATATGATGCTTGTCATGCGGACGTGTACCTGACCCAAATGAGTGTAAAATGACGTGTGAAGGCATCAGACGAGAGTCCCAACGTCATCACGCACTCGAGCAACATTTTGGTCAGTGAGCGTGTGCCTGAGGACAATTAATAGCCTATTAAGGCCATTAAAGTACCAATTAAATGAAATTTGTAGCTGCCCATCCAACCTTAAGGTCCTTGGAATTTTTAGGAAACCTCATCCACGGGCAGGATAAGGTTTCCAACAGCTGTTAAAAATAAAATAAAAATTTGAACATTTCAGTAATAAAATGTCCCTGCTTATGCACTGTGGATAAAGGGGAACCAGTGGATGTGCTGTACTTAGATTTCCAGAAGGCATTTGATAAGACGCCACATCAAAGGTTATTGTGGGAAATAAAAGCTCATTGTATAAGGAGGGATCATAGTGGAATGAAGATTGACAGGAAACAGAGGGCAGGTATAAATGGGTCCTTTTCTGGTTGACAAGATGTAACGAGTGGACTTGGCAGGGTCGACAGGGTTGGGTTTGTCAATGTCAGTACCTAGCTCGATACCGGGTGGTACTGTACAGTTTCATTCCCTTTTAGCAGCTTGGTATAACTGAGTGGCTTGTCTAAGCCCATTTCAGAGAGTCAACCACATTACTGCAGATCTGGAGTCACACATAGGCCAGCAAATTTCCAAACCAGATGGGCTTTTACTGACAATCAGCAATTGTTTCATGGTCATCATTCATGACTATTAATTCCAGATTTTTATTGGATTCAAATTTCACCATCTGCCGTGGTGGGATTCGAACCCCGGTCCCCAGAACATTAAGATAATAGCAAAATACTGCGGATGCTGGAAATCTGAAACAAAAACAAAAATAGCTGGAAAAACTCAGCAGGTCTGACAGCATTTGCGGAGAGGGACACAGTTAATGTTTCCAGTCCGTATGATCCCCCTTTTTCCAATAATTTAAATATATATATTTTTTCCCACCTATTTCCATTATTTTTAAATGTATTTCCATCCATTGTTTTATCTCCACCTTTTAGCCTATTCTGATCCCTTCCCCCCACCCCACCCCCACTAGGGTTATCTGTACCTTGCTCGTCCTGCTTTCTACCCTTAATGTCCCCATTAGCACAATCCTCAGCTAATATCACCACTGTCAACACCCCTTTGTCCTTTTGTCTGTGACATCTTTGGCAATCTCTTCTTTGCCTCCACCTATCACAGCCCTCTATTCAGCCCTAACTGTGCCACCCCCCTCAACCCGCTTATACTTTACCTCATTTCTATATTCCCTCAGTTCTGATGAAGAGTCATACGGATTCGAAACGTTAACTGTGTTCCTCTCCGCAGATGCTGTCAGACCTGCTGAGTTTCTCCAGGTTTTTTTTGTTTTTGTTTCCCCAGAACGTTACCCTGGGCCTCTGGATTACCGGTACCATCACCACCCCCCCTACAACCGGCCAGGTTGAATCGGTTCTTACGTCGATGATCCGATGGCCTACTCAATCATTTCAAAAAGTCCCTTTGGACTTCTGTGAGATGAAGATGACAATCTCTTAGCACTCATCTACAGGCACTCAAAGCGAAAACACTAATATTGAAGAGACGAGTTTTTTTTTATGGACGAGGACTGTTTTTGGTAATTGTCATGGCTTTTACCAGAGGGCTTGTCTCAGGTAATGGACCATCAGCCAGCACCGGACAGCTGTGTTCTTAGTGCGGTTGTAGGACAGCTAAAGGTGGATGATGACCCCGTGATTGGTTCTCATTGATTATTCCTTCTGAAAAGTGATAGTGACAAGTGGATCTTCACAAATGACATGTTCAGATTGGCTCTACATAACTTTTGCTTTATAGACCCGGTCGTACTTTAATCTGAAATTGTAGTGAAGCAGTGTATTCACAAGGGCACTGTTGTGGTACAGGACCAACGTAACAAACTGAATTACGTAATGAAAATGATTGCAGTATTTGTCTGTGCTACAAAATTTCATGAAGCAAAATTGTATCAAACATGGGGTAGTGAGGGAGGTGGCAGTGGTGTAGGGTTATTGCCACTGGACTAGTATTCTAGAGACCCAGGGTAATGCTCTGGGGGCCCGGGTACAAATCCCACCCACAATAGGTGACGTCATTTGAATTCAATAAAGATCTGGAATTAAAAGCCATGAAACCATTGCCAATTGTCATTGAAAACCCACCTGGTTCACTAATGCTCTTTAAGGAAGGAAATCTGGTCTGGCCTACACGTGACTCCAGACCTACTGCGACGTGATTGACTCTTAACTGCCCCTCTGAAATGGCCTGGCAAGCCACTCAGTTCAAGGGCAATTAGGGATGGGCAACAAATGCTGGCCTTGCCCAGCGAAACCTGCATCCCCATGAAAGATAAAAAAAATGCTTTTTTTTTAAATTACCATCAGTTGCCAACAAGTAGATCATTTCTAAAAAAAATCTGATGCAGTTGAAAGGGTGAGCAAGAGGATTAAACAGGCAAATCTTTATTGATGGCAGGACTGGTTGAGAAGATTGTTAAAAGAGCCTATGACCATTCTTGTCTTTATACACAGAGAGATAGAGCACAAAAAAACAAGGTAACTCTGAAACACTGATTCAGCCTCAGCTGGAGTATCGAGTCCCCTTGTGGGCACCACACTTTAGGAACGACGCCAAGACCAGGGAGAAGGAGAAGAGCGGATTTACTTGAATGGTAACAGAGACGAGGGACTTAAGTTATATGAAGCGACCTAGAGAAGCTGGGATTGTTCTCTTTGGAGCGAGGAAAGTCATGGGGAGATTTAACAGGGGTGTTCCGAATTATGAGGAGTTTGATAGAGTAAATAAGGAGAAACTATTTCATTGATGAAGTAGCTGAAAATGGCTGGGCCTAGGACACTACCCTGAGGAACTCCTCCAGTGATGTCCTGGAGCTGAGATGGACTGACCTGCAGGAGGGCAGCTGACCAGAGAGACACAGATTGAAGAGAATTGAGAAAAGAACCAGATGGGGGAATTGAGGTATTTTTTTAATGCAGTGAGTTATTACTGGAATGTAAGGGTGCCAAAAGAAGATTCAGTCTTAACCTTCAAAAGACAACTTGATATATACTCGCAGGGCTATGGGGGATGAGGCGGGGTAAGTGAGACTAATTGGGTAGCTCTTTCAAAGAGCCAGCACAGACTCAATGGACCGAATGGCCTCCTTCTATGCTGCTTAATTCTATTCTCTTGAGATTCTGAACTTTAAACCAAAGATCATAGATTTATAGAAAAAGTTCCGACATTTGTAGCCACAGGATGTCCGAATCTTAGGATCCAGCTACATACACACCTGGGACAGATAGCAATATAAAGGCAGAAATATTTGCGTTATGTATCACGCTATTAACCACGTTAGGATATCCGAAAGCATGCTGCAGGCAGTGAGGCACTTTCGGAGGGTAGTCACTAAATGCAGCAGCCAATTTATGCACAGCAAGCTCCCAGAAACAGCAATGTGACAAAAAAATGGATAATCTCTAAACATGGGAAATCGACATTCTAATGTTAGCAGGAGGCAGCTTACACACCCACCCTCCCCCGTTCGACGATATCATTCCTATTCCAGTATGGAGTGCCCTGCTGGAACATTTAGCATTTTGCACAAGTGTGACTCGAAAGAAGCTGATCCAGGCTACATATTTCACTCCAGTTAAATTATTTAAAAATTCATTCACGGGATGTGGGCTTCGCTGGCTGGGCCAGCATTTATTGCCCATCCCTAGCTGCCCTTGAGAAGGTGGTGGTGAGCTGCCTTCTTGAACCACTGCAGCCCATGTGGTGTAGGTACACCCACAGTGCTGTTAGGGAGGGGGTTCCAGGATTTTGACCCAGTGACAGTGAAGGAACGGCCGATATATTTCCAAATCAGGATGGTGAGTGGCTTGGAGGATAATTTCCAGGTGGTGGTGTTCCCATCTGTCTGCTGCCCTTGTCCTTCTATATGGTAGTGGTCGTGGGTTTGAAAGATGCTGCCTATGGAGCCTTGGTGAATTCTTGCCGTGCATCTTGTAGATGGTACACACTGCTACTACTGTGCGTCGGCGGTGGAGGGAGTGAATGTTTGTGGATGTGGTGCCAATCAAGTGGGCTGCTTTGTCCTGGAAGGTGTCAAGCTTCTTCAGTGTTGTAGGAGCTGCACTCATCCAGGCAAGTGGGGAGTATTCCATCACACTCCTGACTTGTGCCTTGTAGATGGTGGACAGGCTTTGGGGTGTCAGGAGGTGAATCACTCTTCGCACAATTCCTAGCCTCTGACCTGCTCTTGTAGCCACAGTATTTATATGGCTAGTCCAGCTCAATTTCTGGTCAATAGTAATTGCCAGGGTGTTGATAGTGGGGGATTCAGTGATGGTAATGCCATTGATCATCAAGAAGCGTTGGTTGGATTCTCTCTTGTTGGAGATGGTCATTGCCTGACACTTGTGTAGCGTGAATGTTACTTGCCACTTGTCAGCCCAAACCTGGATAGGTCCAGGTCTTGCTGCATTTGGACATGGCCTGCTTCAGTACCTGAGGAGTCGTGAATGGTGCTGAACGTTGTGCAATCATCAGTGAACATCCCCACTTCTGACCTTTTAAATGGAAGGAATATCATTGATGAAGCAGCTGAAGATGGTTGGGCCAAGGACACTACCCTGAGGAACTCCTGCAGTGATGTCCTGGAGCTGAGATGACTGACCTCCAACTACCACAACCATCTTCCTTGGTGCTAATTATGACTCCAACCAGCGGAGAGTTTTTCCCCTGATTCCCATTGACTCCAGTTTTGCTGGGGCTCCTTGATGCCCCACTTGGTCAAATGCTGCCTTGATGTCATGGGCAGTCACTCTCACCTCACCTAGGGAGTTCAGCTCTTTTGTCCATGTTTTTGAACCAAGGCTGTAATGAGGTCAGGAGCTGAGTGGCCCTGGCGGAACCCAAATTGGGCACCACTGAGCAGGTTATTGCTAAGCAAATGCTGCTTTAAAGCCCTGTTGATGATCCCTTCCATCACTTTATCAATGATGGAGAGTAGACTGATGGGGCGGTAATTGGCCAGGTTGGACTCGTTCTGTTTTTTGTGTACAGGACATACCTGGGCAATTTTCCACATAGCTGGGTAGATGCCAGTGTTGTAGGTGTACTGGAACAGCTTGGCTAGGGGCACAGCCAGTTCTGGAGTACAAGTCTTCAGTAGTTTGCTGGAATATTGTCAGGGCTCATAGCCTTTGCAGTATCCAGTGCCTTCAGCCATTTCTTGATATCACATGGAGTGAATCAAATTGGCTGAAGACTGGCATCTGTGATGCTGGGGACCTCTGGAGGAGGCCGAGATGGATCATCCACTCGGCACTTCTGACTGAAGATTGTTACGAATGCTTCAGCCTCAGCTTTTACACTGATGTGCTGGGCTCCTCCATCATTGAGGTTGTGGATATTTGTGGAACCTCCTCCTCCAGTGAGTTGTATATTTGCCCACCACCATTCACAACTGGATGTGGCAGGAGTGCAGAGCTTCGATCTGATCCATTGGTTGTGGGATCGCTTAGCTCTGTCTATCACTTGCTGCTTATGCTGTTTGGCACGCAAGTAATCCTGTGTTATATCTTCACCAAGTTGACACCTCAATTTTAGGTGTGCCTGGTGCTGCTCCTGGCATGTCCTCCTGCACTCTTCATTGAACTCCATGAAATCCATGTCAGATCAAATCACAGAATCACAGAATCACACAGTGCAGAAGAGGCCCTTTGGCCCATCGAGTCTGCGCTGACAGAGTGCAGAATCATAGAGTGGCTATTCAGCCCATTGTGTCTGTACTGGCTCTCTGCAAGAGCAATTTAGCTAGTCCCCCTTCCCCGGCATTTATAGATTAAACCAGGAAAAAGATGCTCAGGAGCCTCGGTGGGAACTGACTTACAGTTGAAGTGCTTTTGTTATTAGAGTTGTAGCAACGCTAGCAGTGGTGACATACCCAGAGAAACAAAGGACTCTTCTGTTATGATAGATTCACGTCTCTTGTCTTATGCTTCATGAAAGTTTCTCATTTATATTTTTGTATTATACATTTTATTTTTCTTATAGGAAATCACTACACACACGACTTAGCAGGTTATTGAGTTATTTTCTGCTGTTACAGTCAAACCCTGGAGTAGATTACGTTGTGACATTTACCACAGATGGTGCTGCCAATTGCAGTCACTGTGAAACATGTTTATTACAGCTCTGCTACAATTGTCAAGAAAAGGGAAATGTATCTTCTCGTAATTATTGTTAAGAGAAGCTCGACAGATAAAACTGTTCTCTTTGCAGCTCCCTGATGGCTGTGTTGTACTTCCCAGTTCCCCATAAGATTTAGTGTGCATTTTCTTTAACTGTATGAATCTTAGTCTTGTTTGAATCGTTCGTACGTTTGTAGACAACTGCTGTGCACTTTGACCCTCTGCTCGCCGACTCTGAGTCCAGCAGCACCTCCGTTTTAAACTTCCCGTCCTTGTTTTCAAATCCCCCCAATGGCCTCGCCCCTCCCTTTCTCTGTAAGTCGCCTCCAGTCCCTAGAAACCTCCAAGATCTCTGCACTCCTCGAAGTCTGGTCTCTTGTTCATCCCTAATTGTTATTACTCCACTAGCTTGCAGGTCTACCTTCAGCTGCTTGGGGGCCCTTAGCTCTGGAATTCCACACCTCCCCAAACCTCTCTGCCTTCCTCTCTCCCCCTTTTAAGTCGCTCCTTAAAACTTACATCTTTGACCAGGTGAATGGCTCCCTGCCTTGGTTGATAAATTGCTCCTGTTAAGCATCATGGGACGTTCTAGGAGGTTAAAGGGGCGATATATAAAGACAAGCTGTTGGTGTTATTATTGCACATCCTCAGAGAGGTCATTAATTGCACAGAGATTGCGTGGAGCATTCTGTAGGATGTCGACAACAATGGGAATACATGGAAATGGACACAACATATTGGTTTGGATATGAGTTCGTTAGGAGGTAGGAGACAGAGGGCGGGATCGTCCCACATTTGCGCCAAGTGCGGTAGCGGGAGTGTAACAAAGACATCTCACCCACCGGCCGCAATGGTGGGGTCTTGCGCCGTATCGCCCCCATTCCCGGCCCATCCCACCTCATTAATATAACCCGTTCACCGGAAACACTCTGGATTGCCGGCGGGCAGGATTTACCCGTCATGCTGTGACCTCAGTGCTTCCTCGCTCCAGGCATCATATTTAAAGTGAACCAGAGCCCAGCCTACTTCATGTCCACAGACCAGGAACAGGACTGCTTCAAGTGACAGATGGCTCCACAAGCAAAGGTAAGGGCAGTCCCCAGATTTAGTGACGCCTCTCTGGAGCACCCGCTGGATGCAGCGGGACTCCACCACAATGTCCTCTACCCACACTCTGGCTGCAGGAGGACTGTAGAGTCGCCAATCCCCCCTGGGAGGCGGTGACAGTGACAGTCAGCACCACCGGAGCACAGGGGAGGTCAGCCATCCAGTGCAGGAAGAGGGTGAATGGTGTCATCTGTTCTGCCAGGGTAAGTCAACCATCTCATCACTCTCAACACTCACAAACCCATCCCACATCCACAGGGATCTCACACCTCGAGGGACAACACCACTAACTCTCACACACACCCTCACATCTCCATCAGGCTCATACCCTCTGGAGCTCACATCCTCATCCTGTCCATGTCTCCGCTCACCACACAAACATTCCCCTCAGTGCCCTGTGTCCTGCTCACACTCTCTCCATCTGTTTTCATGCAGGAGAAGCTGGCTCACATCAGCAGGGAGAGGTACCAGACCGGGGGGTGGAGTGGCCCACATTAGGCCCCTCACTCACTTTGAGGAGTGAGTCATCGCGCTGACTGGTGAGGTTGGGGACCCTGCCTGTGGTGACAGTGAGGTCAGCGGTGAACACCCACGTGAGGATCCTGCACCACATCATCCCTCTCTCAACACAACTGTGAGTGTCTCTCTCTCTCCTGCTTTTGACTCTGCTGCCATGCACTCATTATCTCTACTTTGGTTCGCAGGGAGCTCTGCCAAGTAACCGACACCCTCAGCCAGCCAGTCCCTCAGCTCCATCCACATCCTCACCTCCAGCCAAGAGGACTCCTCCTCCATTGAAGAGCTGGAAATAAGCAGCCTGGGAGACCCATCACAGCGCTTACCCACACCCTGCACCAGCGCAGAGACACACACCTCGGTGGGACCTAGATCTAGAGCAAGCTCAGGTTCACAATCTGGTGGTCACCACACGGACACGTGTCCGCAGCAGGAGGAGGCAGGTTCAGCCGAGCTCCCCGGCATTCGGAGGACTGCTGGGGAAGAGGCATCTGTGAGGCCCGAGTCAGATGATGAGCCTCTGGATTCGGCCTTCCCACTCATCCTGGAGAGTCAGCAGAAGGTAGGGGAACATCACACAGAGCTGCTGGAAACCCTCAGCAGAGTGGCACACGAATTGGAGGAGTGTGTCTGCCTGCTCTCTGATGAAGTGGTGCCCTCGTGTGTGAGTATGGAGGTCTCCATGGGGAGGATGGCAGGCAGCATGGAGACCAGGGTCCAGCAGAATGCGGAGATGTGTGCTGACCTGCACTCCATCTGTAGCCACGAGTGAGTTCCTGCAGTGGCAACGCGAGAGGGAAACAGGGCCCTTCAAAGTCCCTCCAGGTGCTCCTTCCCCTCAAGGAGTCAGGCCAGGGTCCTTGGGCACCCGAAGGGAGGAGGAGCAGCAGCTGGACACCCCTGGGTCATCCACTCAGGAATCTCAGAGCCTGCCCTCTCCCTCCGAGTCCCCTTTACCTGTGAACCCTTCAATTTCATCCTCTGTCACCGCAGAGGGAGCAGCTGGCCTACAGGAGCCAGGGCCCTCAAGACCTTGGCTCATCAGAGAACACACTCCAAAGTCATCAGAGGCAACAGGGCCAACCATTGCACAGGCCGTCTCCACCCCTGCTGCGGATGTCAGGGCAGCACCTAGAAGAAGTGGTCGGCCTAGAAAAGTTAAGAAATTCTGATCACAGTTGGTTACACAGGTGAACACATTTTGTCACTTTATAACCTGAAAATATATTCACTTTCACTGACTAATGTGTAACAATGTCTTTCAGCTTCATTGACTGGCTTCGCAAGCCTTCCTCCTGCAACCCCCCCTCCCAACACCCATTAGCCGTTCAGCTGCACACAGCCAGACCACGAGTGATTCTGGAGGGAGTGTGTAGCAGGGCCTTTCAGAGCCTCACATGAGCACTCTCCCATGCCCGCTTCACACTTATCTCAATGTCCTGAGTATTGTCAATGCTACCTGCTGGGGTTCTCCTCCAGTTGTCCCTCTGAGCTGCCCTGCATCTCCGCCCACCCACTGATCACACTCCCATGTAGAACCTGTTCCCGTCCAACACCAGGCTCCACCACTTTCAATTCTGGCAGCCATGGTATTAGTGAAGTATACTGTTAGCTCCCTTATCCTTTCCTTTCCTCCATCACTACTGACCCCCCCGGCATCACCTTCAGCATCACCTTCCACCTCCCCAACGTCACCCACCAACCAGAACCCTTGCCATTCCAGGATGTCCAGGTGAACATGCATGTTCCCTACCTCCTTGAGAATCTCAGCCCCATCCACATCGACCTCTCCAGCCTCCTCTTTCCCACCCCGAGGGTCTGTGTCTGCCTTCCGAGTCCCCATCAACACCCCCACTGTCCCTTCTACCGCTACCGACACACCCTCTGCCCCCTCTCACACTCACCATCCTCTGCTACCATCTCCGCCCTCAGCTTTCACCCCAGGAGGCAGTCATTGACTCTACAGGCCCCTCCCTTGCATGTTCACCTGGACATCCCCCAGCCCTTACTCCATCCTTCACCCTTACTACCCCCCCACCCCCCCCCACCCCTCCCCCCCACCCCCCACACCGGACACCTTCCTCCCTCCCAGCTCCCTCCCTTACACCTTCTCCTCCTCCTTACACCTACCACCCCACTTGCTGCGTTTTCCCCATTATCCCCATTATCCTTCCTCCGCCCGATCTCCCTCCTCCCCTCTCTCAACCTCACCCCATCACCCCCCACCCACCCCAGACACCTTTGTCCCCCCGCACCCCCCCCAACTCCCAACCTCACCCCGCTGGTACACCTTCCTCTCCCAGTCAAACCTAGACCTTCCTCTCCCCCCAGCCCCGAAGCATCAACGGAGACCTCCCACCTTCCGTGAGCTGCTTTGCGTCAGAGCCGCGTCCCTGAGAATCCACGCTGCACACCTCCCTCCAGGACCCGGTCGCTGTCGGGCTTTTCCTTCTTGGATGTTCACGGCCTGAGGGAGGCCCTAACGGCGAGTCCTGACTTCTGCACACCAACACTTGCCCAGATTTGTCCTGGGCCGGCGTGTCTTCCCGGTGGCGTAATGGTAAACCTGGTATGGGGGTGGGAGGGGGGTGGGGTGGTGGGGTGGTGGGGTGCTGGTGGGCACGATTCCGGTTGGGCCTTACTTTGCATCCCGTGAACGGGATTCAAATTGGCACTGGCGATCTGCCATGGCGGACACAATTGGATGACCCCGCTGTGGTTTCACTCTGGCGTAGAACAGGCTTTTGGCCTTCTCTCCATATTGTCCCAACCACCTCCCCCCCCCCGCCTGCCACAATACCCACCACCAACAGGGCCAGACGATTCCGCCCAGAGAGCATGACTAATGGGCACGGACTCAATTTGGGTGGGATGTGTCTAGTGGCGTCACCCAGAGATCTATACTTATAAATGGCCTGGGTGATGTATAGAGAGTCGACGCAGTTGCTAAGGGCAGAATCTTCTCCACTTTAAAAATTTTCAGGTGTTGGGACCACTTGCGGACCCCAACCCCTGGGCTCGTGCTGGGGGTTTGCACCCACAACCCCCCAACCCCGGCACAATCTTACTAAAAAGCCGCCAGTGAAGAGGCCCACTCCGTGTTCGCCACCCAGTGAAGGACACTGTGTGGGACGTGGACACAGGAAGCCCAGTGGGAGGAGCTGTCTCACTGGATGGCCTGCAGCCTCACTGGGAGAGCTGGGTGCTACTGGAACAGGTGCAAAAGCTCAAAATGGAAGCCTGTCGAAATTCAAAGGGGTTCATGAAAATGAAGGCCAACAGCTGTTAAGTGTGAAGGGGGAACAAATCCACAAGACCGCTTTGGTCCTTGGCTGTGTCCGCTTTAGCCCTGCAGTCCAATGTATCTTTGACCTCCTGCCTGAGGCACTCTCCGATGTATGGCTGAGCTCCACACATAGTGCCGGGCCCATGATCCTTCCAGATGACTGCATTTGCTGCACACAATTAAGAGCTAATTGCCCTTTTCCATTCCTTGATTGGCTACCTTCCAACATGCTCTTCATGCCCTGTGCCTCAATTGGTAGCACTCTTGCCTCAGAGTAAAAAGGTGTGGGCTCAAGTCCCACAGCTTGAGGACACAGAACAAGGCTGAGGCTCCAGCACAGCACTGATGAGGTGTTCAACTGTGGCACTGAATACCTTCTCAGGTGGGTGTAAAATATCCGACTGTACAATTTCGAAAAAGAGCAGAAGAGTTATCAACAATCAATCAACATCAAAACACAGATTATCTGTTCATCATCGCATTGCTGTGCCTGGGAGTTTCCTTTGGGATGTTTGTTTTTTTATTTATTGCCCATCCCTAATTGCCCCTTGAGAAGGTGGCGGTGAGCTGCCATCTTGAACCGCTGCAGTCCATGTGGTGTAGGTGCTGTTAGGGAGGGAGTTCCAGGATTTTGACCCAGCGACAGTGAAGGAACGGCGATATATTTCCAAGTCAGGATGGTGAGTGACTTGGAGGGGAACTTCCAGGTGGTGGTGTTCCCATCTATCTGCTGCCCTTGTCCTTCTAGATGGCAGTTGTCATGGGTTTGGAAGGTGCTGCCTAAGGAGCCTTGGTGAGTTCCTGCAGTGCATCATGTTGATGGTACACACAGTGCATTGGTAGTGGAGTGAGTGAATATTTAAGGTGGTGTTTGGGGTTAAGTGGGCTGTTTTGTCCTTTATGGTGTCAGAGCTGCATTCATCGAGGCAAGTGGAGAGTATTCCATCACACTCCTGACTTATGCCTTGTAGATGGTGAACAGGCTTTGGGGAATCAGGAGGTGAGTTACTTGCCACAGGATTTCCAGCCTCTGACCTGCTCTTGTAGCCACAGTATTTATATGACTGGTTGAGCTCAGTTCCTGGTCAATGGTAACACCAGGATGTTGATGATGGGGGATTCAGTGATGGTAATGCCATTTAATGTCAAGAGATGGTGGTTAGATTCTCTCTTGTTGGAGATGGTCATTGCCTGACACTTGTGTGGTGTGAATGTTACTTGTCACTTAACAGCCCAAGCCTGGATATTGTCCTGGTCTTGCTGCATTTGGACATGGACTGCTTCAGTATCTGAGGAGTCGCGAATGGTGCTGAACATTGTGCAATCATCAGGGAACATCCCCACTTCGGACCTTATGATGGAAGGAAGGTCATTGATGAAGCAGCTGAAGATGGTTGGACCGAGGACACTACCCTGAGGAACTCCTGCAGTGATGTCCTGGAGCTGAGATGATTGACCTCCAACAACCACAACTATCTTCCTTTGTGCTAGGTATGACTCCAACCAGCGAAGAGTTTTCCCCCTGATTCCCATTGAATCCAGTTTTGCTAGGGCTCCTTGATGCCGCACTCGGTCAAATGCTGCCTTGATGTCAAGGGCAGTCACTCTCACCTCACCTCGGGAGTTCAACTCTTTTGCCCATGTTTGAACCAAGGCTGTAATGAGGTCAGGGACCGAGTGACCCTGACAGAACCCAAACCGAGTGTCAGTGAACAGGTTATTGGTAAGCAAGTGCTGTTTGATAGCACTGTTGACAACATCTTCCATCACTTTACTGATTATGGAGAGTGGACTGATGGGGCGGTAATTGGCCGGATTGGATTTGTCCTGCTTTCTGTGTACAGGACAAATCTGCGCAATTTTTCATATAACTGGGTAGGTGCCAGTGTTGTAGCTGTAGCTGGGGGTGCGGCAAGTTCTGGAGCACAAATCTTCAGTACTATTGCTGGAATATTGTCAGGGCCCATAGTCTTTGCAGTATCCAGTGCCTTCGGCTGTTTCTTGATATCACGTGGAGTGAATCGAACTGGCTGAGGACTGGCATCTGGGGATCTCCTGAGGAGGCCGAGATAGGTCATCCACTCACCACTTCTGGCTGAAGATTGTAGCAAAAGCTGCAAGAGGATCTCAGGAGGAGGTTCTAATTTCCAACAGTGACCGCACTTCAAAAGCACTCATTTGGCTGTGAAGTGTTTTGAGATGCCCAATGGTTGTTTAGGTGCTATATAAACGCACGTCTTTTCTTCATGCTGCCCCATTCTCAGCCTTTTCATGACAACTCTCAACCAATTTCTTCATCTTCCACTGTCTCCCTGGAGTCATAGGGATTCTCAATGATCCCTTCAGAACCACTTCAGAGCCCGATGATGGCTGCCCTCTGTTCCTCCACTTCATTAATTACGGGAGACATTGTCTTTTCCAAAGGAATTAAAACTGAGAACGGGGTGGAATATCCTGGAGTTGAAACCGTCTCGTTCATCTCTCCAGTTACATTCAGTGGATATGGAAGATGAATTCAGCTTCCGGCACCATTTTGGGATTTGCGAGGGTGTTTGTACCTTCACTCACTTCATGCAAGCTTCATGAATAATGAAACACTTCTGGCACTATTTATAGGTTGTTTGAAGTGTCACTGAGGAAGATGAAATCAGATGCATAACAGGAAAGGAAGCAAAATTGTAGGGCTGTGTGCAAAGAGCAGGAGGTTTGGTACTAATTGGATAGCCCTTGCAAAGACACAGGTATGATGGGCCAAGTGGCCTCCTTCTGTGCTGTACTCTGCTGTCTCAGCCATTTCCCACTGGGACCTCCTGTCTCGAATATCTTAGCTATTTTGAAACCATCCATAAAGTGTTTGCATTGTCCATTTTTAATTGCCCTGGGAAGTACAATTTCAAATATTTAGTCTCAATCATATGGCAGTTTCCACCCTCACGACATCAGCCCCCTCTGGTTTGGTTTGATGTCCGAATTTGATCACTGCACATTGACCTTCTGAATCTAAACCATTAATGCAAATTAGAAACAATAGGAATTCTATCTTGAACCTTGGCTGACACTCCCTGTTCAGTACTGAGGTAGCATTACACTGTCGGAGGGTCAGTACTGAGGGAGTGCTGCACTGTCAGAGGGTCAGTGCTGAAGGAGTGCTGCACTATCGGAGGGTCAGTACTGAGGGAGTGCTGCACTATTAGAGGTTCGGTACTGAGGAGGTATGGCACTGTCGGAAGGTCAGTATTTAGGGAGTGCTGCACTGTTGGAGGGTCAGTACTGAGGGAGTGCTACACTGTCGGATGGCTAGTACTGAGGGAGTGCTGCACTGTTGGAGGGTCGGTACTTAGACAGAGCTGCACTGTCGGAGGGTCAGTGCTGAGGGAGTGCTGCACTGTTGGAGGTTTAGTACTGAGGGAGTGCTGCACTGTCAGAGGGTCAGTACTGAGGGAGTGCTGCACTGTTGAAGGGTCAGTACTGAGGGAGTGCTGCACTGTTGAAGGGTCAGTACTGAGGGAGTGCTGCACTGTCAGAGGGTCAGTACTGAGGGAGTGCTGCACTGTTGAAGGGTCAGTACTGAGGGAGTGCTGCACTGTTGAAGGGTCAGTACTGAGGGAGTGCTGCACTGTCAGAGGGTCAGTACTGAGGGAGTGCTACACTGTCAGAGGGTCAATGCTGAGGGACTGCTGCACTGTTGGAGGGTCGGTACTTAGATAGTGTTGCACTGTTAGAGGGCCAGTACCGAGGGAATGCTGCACTGTCAGAAGGTCGGTACTTAGACAGTGCTGCACTGTCGAAGGGTCAGTGCTGAGGGAGTGCTGCAGTGTTGGAGGGTCAGTACTGAGGGAGTGCTGCATTATCAGAGGATCAGTGCTGAGGGAGTGCTGGACTGTCGGAGGGTCGGTACTGTGGGAGTGCTGCACTGTTGGAGAGTCAGTACTGAGGGAGTGCTGCAGTGTTGGAGTGTCAGAACTGAGAGAGTGCTGCACTGTTGGAGGATCAGTACTGAGGGAGTGCTGCACTGTCGGAGGGTCAGTACTGAGGGAGTGCTGCATTGTCAAAGGATCAGTGCTGAGGGAGTGCTGGACTGTCGGAGGGTCAGTACTGAGGGAGTGCTGCACTGTTGGAGGGTCAGAACTGAGGGAGTGCTGCACTGTTGGAGAGTTAGTACTGAGGGAGTGCTGCACTGTCGGAGGGTCAGTACTGAGGGAGCTCTGCACTGCCGGATGCTCTGTATTGAAGTAATATCGCGCTATCAGTTGGTCAGTGCTGAGCAACCACTGCACTGTTGGAGGACAGCACTGAACAAGATGTAGCACCTTTTGGATGAGACATTGAACCAAGGCCCTCTCTGCCCTGAAAGGTGGATGTGAACGATTCCTCATTTCAGAAATTGAACGGCGGAGGGAGTGTTTCCTTTTCCATACCTTGCCATTATCCTGTATTATACAGGCTACTTTCACATTTGCAAAACTGTCAATAAACATATGATTGGGAATGCTTACACTTTTACATGTTTCGACATTAATCTGTAATATGTAATCAATACAGGTAAACATTGTGAAGATAAACACTGCAGCTCCTGTACAGAAATGCAGTGAAATACCTACTCAGCTATTCAGAAGGATTACTGCCCAGGCCACTAGTGATGATGTATAATTTGTGTTGACTGCAATGTTTATTGGTAATCAACCGTTGGTTATCACTCAATAAATTTGCAGCAATTGCACCACTATCACTGTACTCTGCTTTATTCTGAATGACTTTATGGAGTTTGCAATGGCCAAACAGTCAATAACAAAAGACACAGGTTTAAAACAATTGGGGAAAAGGAAGGGAAGAAGAGAGCTTTTCATGCAGTGCTTACTGAAAGAGCAGTGGAAGATTAGTAACGTTCAAAAGGAAATTGGAGAAATACTTGTTTAGCAGAAATATGTAAGGCTATGGGAAAAGAGTGAGGAGAGTGGACTAATTGGATAGCCCTTGCAAAGAGCTGCTGTGTTGTTATAATGATAAAAAGGCACCAATCACTCATAACGGATTGGCTGAACATGTTGTGGGTTCATTTGTTAATACTGGGCACATGACGACATTTATGCATGGGTATAAAGCTTGAAGACATGATCAGCAGAGCTATCTGCATTGTGCAGTGCCTAAAAGCAAACGTGAAACTGAAACTGGATTGCATGACATACTTCCTTTCTAATGATGTCATGCTGCAATCCCTTAACAGCATATTCCAACAAGAGCTCGTACAGGGGTGATGGTCTGAATGGTCTCTTCCAGTGTTGCATGATTGTGTGATTCCATGATCTTCTCTATGGTTGTTTTGCCAAATATCTTCCACCTATGTCCTTCTGGTTACTGACTCTCCAGCCACTGGAAACAATTTTTCTTTATTTATTCTATCAAAATTTTTCATGATTTTGGACACCTCTATTAAATCTCCCCTTAACCTTAACACAAAGAGCAAAACACTCTGGATACCATAAATATAAAATAAAGGTAGACAGTGCTGGAAATACTCTGCAGGTTAGGCAGCATCTGCGGAGAGAGGAACAGAGGTAACGTTTCAGGTCGATGACTTCTCCTTAACCTTCTCCGCTCTAAGGAGAACAGTCCCAGCTTCTCCAGTCTCTCCTCATATCTGAAATCTCTCATCACTGGAATCGTCCTGGTAAATCTCCTCTGCCCCCCCTCCCCCCCACCCCTCTCCAAGACATTGACGTGCTTCCTGAAGTACGATGACCAGAAGCGGATCCAATACTCCAACTGAGGCCAAGCCGGCTGCGTTTTCCTGTTTTAATGTGGCAAAGAGGAATGCTCACCTTCTTTAAATCCGCAGCATCCTGACTCATCGTGGCCTGGTGAATTAGAGCACAGCTCACATTTTGATGCTCACTACCCCGTGGTCTTCTGTGCAGATCGTACAATCACTAAAATGTGAAATCTAAGTGTCCAGTACCATACAGGAGGCTATAACAGAAAAGGAAGCCTCTCAGTTCATCCTTTCTTGAAACACGGTGGATAAATGCTGAACAAGTAGAGTTATCAGACTGATACTTGCCCTTGTTCCTCAATGAGTTGCTGCAGTAACTGCTCCATACTTCATTCAGGTATCTTTGTAGTCAGAATTGCCACAAATGGATGCTCTGTTCCTATTGATGTGTTTTGAATGAGAGTTTGATAAAACAGTAGCGGTTAAAAAAAATGGATGTCTTCCCTTATAGTCCAATGTAAACCAACATAGAATCTGCTACACTTTGTGGAATCTAATAAACCTGACACCAGATTGAGAAATTATCCTTTGTTTCATTCTATTTTCAGTTTACCCTATTGCTTGGCACTTCGTGTAATCCAGATAGCTACTATTTACTCCCATAGGTCTATATATCAATATATTTAAGTAAACTGCACCAGTAAACATCACACAAGAGGGGAAACAATGCATTTAAAAGGAGAGACAAACGCTTCATTAAAGAATTACAAATATTCACCATAAATCCTGCCACAAACTGAGTTATCTCCTTGACATGACCTAATTAATCCAAAATTGGCAGTTTATTTATTAAACTTCCAAGAGTTTGTACCTTGATGCCCATTTTGTGCAGCTCTTGTATACTTTGATTACACAGCCTGTTACTATCTCCATAGAGGCCAATAACTTTTAAAAAGAGCATCAAACTTCCAGTTACTAGCTGAAAGAATGTTGGGCAAGAGTTCACATTTTAAAACTTTTACTGTAACAAATGACTAAAAGCACCGGTGACTAAACACAGTTTTTGTTTGGTAGGGAATTTATATTTCAATCTACATCTCCCTTTTATACTTTTTTTTCATGGGATATGGGCATCATTGACAAGGTCAGCGTTTGCTGCCTATTCTTAATTGCCCTTGAACTGAGTGACTTGCTAAACCATTTCAGAGGGCAGTTAAGAATCAAGCACATTGCTGTGGGTCTGTAGTCACAAGGATCGCAGATTGTGTTCCCTAAAGGGGATTAGTGAATTAGATGGGGTTTTACAACAATTGATGATAATTGTCATGGTCACCACTAATAAGATTAGCTTTTAATTCCAGATTTTATTAATTGAATTTAAATTCCACCAATGCTGCACTGGGATTTGAGATCATGCCCTTAGAGAATTTGTCTGGGCACCTGGATTACTAGCCCAGTGACATTACCACTAGGCCACAGTCACTATCCCACAGACATTACACTCTCTGCAGAATTACAGTCCTTTTAACAAATTGTCCATAGTTACTCTCAGCTTCCGATGGGTTTCCGTATCCTGTTTTACTGAGTAATAATATCAAATGACTGTCTCCAGTGCCTATTGCAGACTTTATTTTTAAAAAAAAAACATTCTCATTCACAAAATCCCATTTATTACATTCACGTTCCTTCAACTTCATAATCCCTAAGGTTTATTAGAACAAGCACTTCATTCAAGTGCTTAATCCCTTATAAAAGCAAGCATTGAAATTCATAGGGCAGAATTTTGCCGCCAGCGAGCAGGGGGCGGGGCCCACTCGCCAATGTGTAAAATGACATGGGATGACATCGAGCGGAACCCCCGGCGTCAACCCGGCCCATTTAAATTTTCAGGAAGGTGGGCCCGCAACAAAATCAGCTGTGGGCCCGCTGACCTGTCAGTGGCCAATTGAGGCCATCGACAGGGTCAATTATACAAGTAAAATTCCTGCCCATCCAACCTTAAGGTTGGCGGGCAGGCCAAGAAATTCTCCAAGGCCAAATGTTTCCCAGCCAATCAGCAGGAGCCCTCGGCTAGGCAACAGCAGTTTCTAAAACATTTTAACGTGAGTAAACAAGATAATCCTTATCTCCCCAGGCATCTTGCTGGTCATTTCGCTGAAGTCATGTGATCCCTTGGAAAACGCAGCTAGCTGACAGACCAAAATGAACTTGTAACCTTTTAAAAAGAAAACTCATGACAGTGTCCAAATAATTCAATGTCTTTCCAAGTTTTTAAATAAGCATGTGGCTCTTGGAGAAATGGATTCCTAACATGATGTGCCCCGCAAGACTCTCCTCTTGTTCGGGCTCCTCTCTCTAGTTCTCGTGCACATGTTTGTCCATCTGTTTCTTACTTGCTGCAAGCTGCACTCCCTGGTAATTAACTGGTGATTCCGCGACCTGCAGTTCATGGGAAATCTTCTGCCTGTTTCTTTCAAGGCTTTCAGATGGCTCTATTATGGCCTGCCTCAGAATACTTGTCTCAGCCTTCTCAAGGCCTCTCCATAAGTTTAGAAATTCTGTCCTGAATTCTTTCACTTTGTCTTGACTTCCTAACTCATCTACTTTATAGGCAAGTTGCAGAGCTAGAGAATGTAGATTCCTCCATTAACGATTCATGCCAACTAGCTGAGAATTGCGAATATGAAGTCCTGAAAGATGAATTAATTTGCGACCACATTGTTGTACGAGTCTTAGAGGGACTTTATCAGATTTTCTACAGTCAAGGGAAGCTTTAACATTGTTAAAGGCTGTGCAGTTAATAAGGCCGACAGAAGCGAGAGAGTGTGTATTTATTCAAGGTAACAGGGAGATCTCATGGAGAAAAATGATGGACACATTCCAGTTTGTAGGATACTGTTTATAGGACAATATCCAGGCTTGGGCTGACAAGCGGCAAGTAACATTTGCACCACACAAGTGTCAGGCAATGACCATCTCCAACAAGAGAGAATCTAACCATTGCCCTTTGATGTTCAATGGCATTACCAAAACTGAATCCCCCACTATCAACATCCTGGGGGTTACCATTGAACAGAAACTGAACTGGACTAGCTATTTAAATACTGTGGCTACAAGAGCAGGTCAGAGGCTAGGGACCCTGTGACGAGTAACCCACCTCCTGACCCCCCAAAGCCTGTCCACCATCTACAAGGCACAAGTCAGGAATGTGATGGAATACTCCCCACTTGCCTGGATGAGTGCAGTTCCCACAACACTCAAGAAGCTTGACACCATCCAGAACAAAGCAGCCCACTTGATTGAAACCACATCCACAAACATTCACTCCCTCCACCACCAATGCACAGTAGCAGCAGTGTGTGTACCATCTACAAGATGCACTGCAGCAACTCACCAAGGCTCCTTAGACAGCACCTTCCAAAACCCGCGACCACTACCATCTAGAAGAACAAGGTCAGCAGAGAGATGGGAACACCACCACCTGGAAGTTCCCCTCCAAGTCACTCACCATCCTGACTTGGAAATATATCGGCCGTTCCTTCACTGTCACTGGGTCAAAATCCTGGATCTCCCTCCCTAACAGCACTGTGGGTGTACCTACACCACAGAGACTGCAGCGGCTCAAGAAGGCAGCTCACCACCACCTTCTCAAGGGCAACAAGGAAATGGGCAATAAATGCTGGCCCAAATCCTGTGAATGAATTAAAAAGAAAGTAGCAGTGCACTGACTCTAAAACAAGGGAAGAGTGAAGAGGGGGCAGGAGCCACCATTACTCACTGTTCTCACTGGGGTGGGAAAAGGCATCGACGTGTGGAGTGTCCCAACAAAATGTGGAGTGCCACTCCTGTAATAGGAGAGGATATTTTAAATCTGTATTCCACAGCAAAAAGCTCCCAAGTTGAAGGCGAAACCAATTAAGGCAAGTGCCATTCAAGAAATTGAAGAAGCAATAAAGAATGGAATGCCATTCTTGGAAGAAACTACAGGATCTAATGGGGTCCATTGGAGCGCAGTCATTATGGTCAATAGACATAAAAGAAACTTCAAATTAGACACTGGAGCAGGAGTTTCAGTTCTTTCAGGCACAGGACAGAGCAATAAAAACAGAAAATGCTGGAAAAACTCAGCAGGTCTGACAGCATCTGTGGCGAGAGAAACAGAGTTAATGTTTCGAGTCTGTGTGACCATTCTTCAGCTCTGTTTCTCTCTGCACAGATGCTGTCAGACCTGCTGAGTGTTTCCAGCATTTTCCGTTTTTATTTCAGATTTCCAGCAGCCGCAGTATTTTGCTTTTATCTCAGTGGCTAAAGCAAGACTTCCTCCAGCCACCGACCATACAACTCCAGAGTCCGGGAGGCAATCGTCTGAAGGTCAAGGGGCATTTGATTGTTAACCTCCAGTACAAAGGAAGAGAAATCACAGAATCTTTGTACATGACCCAGAATCAAGAGCGTTCACTATTAAGCTGGGAAGCTTGTACAGATCTACAACTCATCTCAAAAGTATCTGAATTGGGAAGTCAAGACATAGGAGACATGGAAAACATGGAAACTAGGAGCAGGAGTAGGCCATTCGGCCCTTCGAGCCTGCTCTGCCATTCATTAAGATCATGGCTGATCACCTAACTGAAGAGGCCGGTACCTGTGCGGGTGGCGGGGTTGGTGGGGGGTGGGGGGGGGTGGGGGGGGTGGTGGTGGGGGGAGGGAGAGTCGGGGTCTGCACGGAGCTACCTCAGGGAGATTGAATGAGCAATAAAAGTTTTTCTAAATTATGTATAAAATTATTTGAACATGTCCCATCATGTGACAGTGTCATATGAGCTGGGACATGTTTGCCAAGTTCACCAAATTTATTTATTAATTTTATTAAACCTTCAGGAAAGCTCATCCCGCCCGTGGATGAGGTTTCCTGATAAATGCGAAGGTTCTTCGTCTGCCTGACAACCTTAAGGTTGGACGGGCAGCGGTGTTAATGACGTTAATGACTTTTTTAATGGCCTTAATAACCCTTTGACAGCTCGGCGGGCAATATCGGAATGATGCACAATGATGTCATCTCGCGTCATTTAGTTATGAAGAGAGGTTGGATAGACTTGGGTTGTTTTCGTTGGAGCAGAGAAGACTGAGGGACAACCTGATCGAGGTGTACAAGATTATGAGGGGCATGGACAGGGTGGATCAGGAGCAGCTGTTCCCCTTAGTTGAAGGGTCAGTCACGAGGGGGTATAAGTTCAAGGTGAGGGGCAGGAGGTTTATGGGGGATGTGAGGAAAAACTTTTTTACCCAGAGGGTGGTGAGGGTCTGGAATGCGCTGCCTGGGAGGGTGGTGGAGGCGGGTTGTCTCACATCCTTTAAAAAGTACCTGGATGAGCACTTGGCACATCATAACATTCAAGGCTATGGGCCAAGTGCTGGTAAATGGGATTAGGTAGGTAGGTCAGGTGTTTCTCAGGTGTCGGTGCAGACTCGATGGGCCGAAGAGCCTCTTCTGCACTGTGTGATTCTGTGATTCTGTGATCGGCATGTCAGGCCTGCCCCCTGCTCACTGGCAGCAGTATCCTGACCATGGTTCTATTTGAAGCCTCGTGCTAAGCCTTATCCTGTATATAGTTAGGAGAAAGTTGAACAAAAGTTGAAGTTTACCAACAAGCCTTGCCTCCAGCAGTCTATATTGGTTCTAATCAAAGTTTAGGCCCACAAGAATGATTGCTGACACACCGCTCAGTCATGTTACCCATTTCAAATGGGCATTAAGATCTACCCAGGCATTCACACTGGGAACTGGGCTTAATGGTGGCAATGTGACCTGCCTTGTAAACTATGGGGAATGGCTTTGAGGGCAACTCTCTCTTGTGGTCTAATGGACAAGGCTGAAGAAAAGAAAGAATTGTATTGATATAGCACCTTTCAGAACCGCAGGATGTCCCAAAACGCTTCACTGCTGATTAATTGTTCTTGAAGTGTAGTCACAACCTCAGGATTAGCAGATCGATTTTGAGACCCCTAATTATTTATATGGTGATATCCTCATCTGCTCAACGTTAACTAATTTTGCACCCAAACAACACCCTACATCTATATTGTGCCTTTAAATTAACGTCCCAAGGCATTTCATATGACTACAATGGAAGAAAATTTCACATTGAACTACATAAGGAGATCATTAGGGCAAGTATCAAAAGTTCAATCAAAGAGGTGGGTTTACAGGAGTGTCTTAAAGGAGGGGACAGAGGTAGAGAGATGCGGATGGTGGGGGGAGGGGGGGGTGAAGTCCAGAGTTTAGGACCCGGGCAACTGAAGGCATGGCCCCCAGTGGGGGAGGAATTAAAATTGGAGGTGCTCAAGAAGCCAGAATTGAAAGAAGGCAGATATTTCGGGGGGCTGTGGGGCTGGAGAAGGTTACAGAGTTAGGAGGGGGCCGAGACTTGGAGAAGTTTGAAGGCAAGGGTGAGAGTTTTTAAGTCGAGATTTTGCCAGAACTGGAGCCAATGTAGGTCAGCGAGCATGGGTGAATGGGGTTTGTGACTTAGTACACAGGAAGCTTTGGATGACCTCAAGGTTGTGGAGGGTGCAAGGGTGAAAGGTCAGCCAGTAGAGCATTGGAAAAGTGCATCTGATTACTGGTAACTGAATACCATTCACAGGCATGAAGATTAATGCAAAGTAATCATTTAAGGTTTCTGCAATATACCACAGGAGTCCATACAATTCTATCTGGAGGAATCGTTTAATGGCAGTTTGCAATCTTTAATGGGCCTCTGACAGCTTGAAAAGCTTTTATCAATCCTACCACAGCCATCTCCTTCTCCATTGACCTTTTAACTGCTCTAATAGAAGCTTTTGTTGCCTTCCATTTTACATGATACTTATACCTATCCTCTTGACAATTATTTTTCTTTATTCAATAAAAGCATTTACGTCTAAGTTGATTTGTCCTTGTTCATGACCAGTCAACCACTTTGGTTTAGTCTTACCTTCATGTCCTTCCTTTGACCTATAGGTACGTAGGTGGCTTCATGTTGCTTTTAAAGAGGCACCATTGTTCTCCAATGCTGGTAGCACCTCCTCTTGACAAAGCTGCCCAACTGATTCGATTCACATCCTCTCCCAGTAAAGTTAACCTTTTAAAACCCGGGATTAACTCTCATTTTCGGTGCCAGCCAGACTCTCGCCTCTGAGTTATAAGGTTCTGGGTTCAAATCCCACTCCAGGACTTGAGTACAAAAATCAAAGCTGACGCTCATACTGTACTGAGGGAGTGCTGCACTGTCAGAGGTGCCATCTTTAAGATGATATGTTAAGCTGAGGCCCCTTCTGCCTGCTTTGGGGGGGGGGGGGAGGGGGGTGCGGGTGATGTAAAAGAGACCATGGCACTATTTGGAGGAAGAAGAGAGGAGTTCTCCTCAGTTCCCTGGGTGGTGTAGAGGTAATGTCACTGGGCTAGTAATCCAGAGGCCCAGGCTAATGCTGTGAGGACCTGGGCTCAAACCCTACCAGCTGGTGGAATTTAAATTCAATTAATAAAATCTGCAGCTGGAAGCCAGTCTCAGGAATGGTGACAATGAAACTATCATCAATTGTTGTTTAAAAAAAAAAAGCCCATCTGGGTTCACTAGTGCCCTTTAGGGAAGGGAAATCTGCCGTCCTTACTTGGTCTGGCCTGCATGTGACTCCAGACCCACAGCGACGTGGTTGACTCTTAGCTGCCCCTCCGAAATGGCCCGGCAAGCCACACAGTTCAAGGGCAATTAGGGATGGGCAACAAATCCTGGCCTTGCCAGTGATGTCCATGTCCCATGAAAGGGTAAATTTTAAAAAAATTATCCCTCAAATAATATCACAAAAAAGGATTATCTGGTCACTTTCATATTGTTGTTTGTGGGAGCTTGCTGTGTGCAAATTGGCTGCCGCTATTACTACATAACAACAGTGACTACACTTCAAAATGTACTTAATTGGCTGAAAAGCATTTTGAGACTTACAATGGTTGTGAAAAGCATTACATAAATGCAAATCTTCCTTTCTTTTGTTCTAATTAACATTTGGATTCTAGAAGAAAGAAAGACTTGCACACAGCAAGCTCCCACAAACAACAATATGAAAATGACCAGATAATCTTTTTATGTGATATTGTTTGAGGGATATTTCTTTTAAATCTTTTTTTTAGCCTTTTCATAGGACATGGACATCACTGGCAAGGCCAGGATTTGTTGCCCATCCCTAATTGCCCATGTATCATCCTTCACAGCCTCAACATGTCCTAAAGAGCTTTACAATTAGAGTACTTGCCCATTATCCTGGCTGTCTGTCTCCCGCCTCCTAAACAATTCTCTATCAAATCCAATAGGTTACACTCCATACACTCTCATTTTTCATCACAGGCTCTTATGTGGAACCATGTTGAATGCATTCTTAAAGTTCATATAAACAGCATCCACAACAATGTATCAGTCCACCAGCCACATGGAAAGCTGTCAGAAATATATTTAATGGAGCTCAAGCATTCTGAGTCTAAAAGTGATTATTGCAAATTCATGGGCACCAGGAAACGCAACATGGTGGCATCGGGTGTCTGTGAGTAAGTATCAGACATTTAAATGGATTAAACGTTGAATTAGGTTGAGAAAAATCAGCCGAATTAGTGCTAGAGAAAGAAGAAAAATACTGAGAGCTGAATCATCCCAGATTTGCACAAAGTTCTGTAGTGGGCGGGAAAATGTCATTTTACCTGCCGACTGCAAATGGCTGGTTTTTGCGCTGTATCGTCCCATTCCTGGCGTGTCCCGTGTCACTAGCAATGCATTCACTGGAAACACTCCGAATCACTGGCTGGCGAGCTTGGATTTTCCCACGACACTGTGGCCTCAGCTCTCCCTCAGCTCGCTCTGGGTGCCATATTTAAAGTGCACCAGGGTGATGAAGTGATGCCCACACGTGTGCGCGTGGAGGTCTCCTTGGGAAGGCTGGCAGGTGCCGTGGAGACTCTACTCCAGCAGAAGGTGGAGATGTGCACAAACGTGCACTCCATCACGGTAGCCCTGGGTGGGTGCCAGCAGTGGCAACGCAAGAGGGTCAGGCACCTAGACATCCATCCAGGTTCACCTCAAGGAGTCAGAAGGGGCCCTCGGGCACTCGACGGGAGTAGTAGCTGCAGCTGGACACCCCTGGGTCATCCACTCAGGAATCTCAGAGGCTGTCTCTCCCTCTGAGCCCCCTTCACCTGTGACCCCCTCAAACTCACTCTCTGTCACCGCAGAGGGAGCAGCTGGCCCACAGGAGGGCAGCCAAAGCAAGCCAGGGCCCTCAAGGCCTCGGCTCTCCAGAGGCCGCACGCTGAAGCCATCAGAGGCAACAGGGCCACCCATTGCACAGGCCGTCTCCACCCCCGCTGCGGATGTCAGGGCAGCGCCTAGAAGAAGTGGTAGACCGAGAAAAGACAAGAAATTCTGATCTGGAGTGGTTGCACCGATGAACACATTTTTGTCACTTTATAATGTGAAACTATATTCAGGGCAGGATCTTCCGGTTGGCGAGCGGGGGCGGGGCCCAAATGCGCACATGTGGGCATCAATTCATCACGTAAAATGACGTGCAGTGACGTCGGACGGGCATCATTTAGATTGTCAATTCGGCGGGCGCGCAGCCGACTCGTCTGTGAGCCCGCCAAACTGTCAACGGCCGCTTAAGGACTTTAAAAAAGGAATCTTCACTGTTGACCTTCTTGCCTTATTGTTCCCCCCCCACCGACACACCACCCCCCATCCGCCATGACACCCGATGCCTAAGGGGCCGGAAAATTCCATCCCTGAGTGAATTGTGTGAAATGGAATGGATACCACCGCGGTAACGAACGTGCAGCCATGGCCCATGATGAATCCGGAAGCCGATCGTTTATAATGGTGCTTGAGGAGCTTCAAGGAAAGTGCGGACTGACATTCAGCAGCTTTCTAAAAGGCACTAGCGAAGTGGAAAGGGTCAGCTACATCCTTTTGTGGGCAGGAGAGAAGTGCAAAGTTTATTTAATGTCTGCGTGATGGGGTGAGGGTGACAGTGAAAATCCAGACAAAACTTTTGAGAAATCCAACACATAAACTCCAGCTAATGTCAAATCATCAGAGCCTGAGGCAGGAACTAGGTGAGCCAGTTGACAATTTTCTTCAACAAGATTCAAGGAAACAGGTGAAAGGGTGATAGGTTAGCTCACGGGGGGCTCTGCACACCCTGAGTTACAAAAAGATTTGATTGGAAAGTATTAGCTCACAATATCGCAAGCTGTCGACACTGCCAGAGCACATGAGGCCACGAGTAGACAGACGAAGACACTGACCACCCAAACGGCTAGCCTCCAGTTGGGCCAAGGGAAAGGCAGCAGGGTTGACGCAGTGAAACAGCAACAAAAGAATGCATGTCAGACAGAGGGAAAGATGTGCAAGGTCTGTGGACGACCACAAGAATTCACTGACAGAGCGAAAGCGACAGAGAGTCTCACACATGGATCAAACTAAAGAGCTTGTGGAAAACTCAAACACTGGAAAATATGGGTAGAACAAGGAAAGAAAATGGCAATCAAGTTATCAGAGATGGAGCGGGGTGAATGAGAAAGAAAAGAAACCAAAAAACCCACACCCTGGAAGACGACGATGACTTTGAGAACATGATAGACATAGGAAACATACAACTGCTGGGAATGGCTGAATGGGATTTCGCAGAGAAAAGAAATTCTCAAAACCATTCAGGTCAGGAAGAAGGTGAGAAACAAGCCCACACACAATGATAAACCTGTAGCTGAGGCTTGATATTGGAGTACAGAATAACTTCGCCCCACTCAGGTTATACCCGAAGACCTTTCCTGAAAACTTAAAGCAAAATAGTTATCTAAGGAAAGGTGCACTGGAAATGAGCAACGTCTTGCCAATGGTATGCAGGTGAACTGAGATTTGACAGCTAGGAGCAATGCAAATCTGAGGGACACACAAAAAGGACATTAACTGTATGTTCCACGTCCCTGTAACAGGCGGTCCTGCAATCCCAGGGTTGAGAGGTTGCGAAGAGCTGCAGCTGATCTGAGTAAACCATGAACTGTAAGAGGCCACACTGAGGGTTGAAGCAAGTGCAGCCATAGGAAAGCACTGCTCCAATCAGAAGCAATAAGGACCTGATACAAATGTGCCCGGAGTGTTTTGATGCGACGGTCAAAAGCTCTGAAGATTTTGGGTATCAAAACATGCTATTGACCCAGCAATGGAATCAGTGATTCATCCCCCATGTAACTTACCAATAAATCTAACAGGGAAGTTTGAAAGAGAGCCCCACGAGATGATCAAAAAGAAGATGATCGCTGGAGTCACAGAGCCTACAGATTGGGGAAATTCCATCACGGTGAGAGAGAAGACAAATGGACAACTCAGAGTTCGCCTGGATCCCAAAGATCTTAATCAAGCGATGAAGAGGGATCGCTACCCCATTCCAACACTGGAAGAGATCACACCAGCACTGGTAGGGGCAAAAGGTCTCAGCAAGCTCGATGCCAGAAATGGCAACTGGAACATGAAGCTTGACGAGGAATCTTGGCTGTTGAGAACATTCAGCACACCCTTTGGACGGTACAAATCCCTGCCACTACATTTTGGTCTTAAAGTGAGCCAGGATGCATTCCATTAGATAAAACACGAGACACATCGGGGATGTAAAGGAGCAATCGACAGATCTATGGTGTAGATAGAAGAGGTCATGATTATCATCTATGTGAAACCAAGGAGAGAACCAGGAAAGCTGGATCAAGTTAAACGCTGACACATGCAATGTGAAGGTGACAGACTGCCTGTTTTTTGGAAGGGTCAAGCTGAGCCCTCGGAAAGTCACAGCTATCTCTGCGATGGAAGCTCCAAGAGGCAAGAAAGAGTCAGAAGTTTCCTTGACTTGATCCAGTACATGAGTTCTTTCATAGCTCATAAGTAAGAACACACAGTGGAGCTATGGGAACCAGCGAGAGAAGATATTGAGCACCAGAGTCGCATGAGGGGAGTTTCAACAAACTCGAAGAAGTGGTATGCAAGGGGACAAGTCTGTCACACTACAACAGAAAGAAACCTGTCACTCTGTAAGTAGATGCTACTATAAAGGGACTGGGGGTAGCTCTAGTACAAGAGGGAAAACCAAGAGCATTGGCATCCAAAGCTGTAATAACAGTGGAGACCAGATATATCAACATGGAAAAGAAAGCTTTTGGCAGCCATGTATGGATGTGAGAGGTTCCGGACATATCTCTGCGGGAGAACGTCCATGGTGCAGAGTGATCATCGTCCGCTGGAGCAGATCTACAAGAAGGATCCGTGTTGAGTTCCAGCAAGAATGCACAAGCTACTCTTGAGGCTTCAGAGTGACGATTTCACTCAGAAACATAGGAAGTTTACTTTGGAGTATTGTGTGCAATTCTGGTCGCCTAACTACAGGAAGGATATCAGTAAGATTGAGAGAGCGCAGAGAAGATTTACTAGGATGTTGCCGGGTCTTCAGGAGTTGATTTACAGGTAAAGATTAAACAGGTTAGGACTTTATTCCTTGGAGCATAAAAGAATGAGGGGAGATTTGATAGAAGTTTACAAAATTATGAGGGGTATAGACAGAGTAAATGCGAGTAGGCTCTTTCCACTTAGAATAGGAGAGATAAACACGAGAGGACATGGCTTTAGGGTGAAAGGGGAAAGGTTTAGGGGGAACATTAGGGGAAACTTCTTCACTCAGAGAGTGGTGAGAGTGTGGAACGAGCTACCATCTGACGTGGTAAATATGGGCTCACTCTTAAGTTTTAAGAATAAATTAGATACATGGATGGGAGAGATCTGGAGGGTTATGGACTGGGTGTAGGTCAATGGGACTAGCGGAATAATATTTCAGCACAGACTAGAAGGGCCTGTTTTCTGTGCTGTAGTGCTCTATGGTTCTATGGTTCTAAGAGAAAAGGGGCTGGCAGATCCCCTACCTCAGACACAGGAGAAACACGGGGTGGAAGGTCTAGGTTTAAAGAACCATCACCTGCTGAATGTGGTACCACCAGAAACAATGGCCGGCATTTTCTGGTTCTGTCAGCCACAGGCACAACCAGGAAATTCGGAGCGCAGCCAAAAGTCAGTTTCCCACCTGCGTGAAAATAGTCTGGAATTTTCCACTCCCAGTGTTTATGGCAGGTCAGGTAGCTGCGTTTACACGCATTTGAAACTCATGAATATTCGTTAAAAACCCAGTTCACAGGAATCATGCCCCCCCACCCCCCCCACTCCAGATCGAATGACCACACCGGCGGGCAATTAGACCGGCGCGCATCACGACCGGGTATAACTGACGTGCGTCCGGTGAATCGCGCTTCACTCATGACCTCGAGGGGTGCACGCGCAGTGCTCGCCCCCCCATGCCAGGGCTGCTCAGACCAGACCAGCGAGAAGGTTAGGGTAGGGTGGTATGCTGGAAGGCAAAGGCTTGACCGGGGGTGGGGGGGCGGTGGGGGGCAGGATGGGGCGATGACTGGGGAAGAGGCATCAAGACGTGGGGGTCAGAAAGCATGGACAGCCCTGGGAAAGTGCGTAAGAGGGTAGATGGGGGGGGACGGGGGGGGGATGCAGAAAGCAGAGATGTTCCTACGCAAGTGTGCCATGGTCCCGGTACAGGGAGGGGGCGGGTCTGTCCATCCTGTGGCAGTTGTACCCAGCATGGCGCGCACGGCGTGGTCAGCCCCTCACACACATCGGTCCTGGAGGTTGGTGGCTCGATACTTGGCCACAGATGGCACAGTCACAGTTAGGGGGAGGCAGCTCCAGCCTGTAGATGGGGAACAGGTAATACGGGGTGAGGCATTCGATGGTCTTACGGCAGAGGGGTGCAGGGGTGGGGTTGGTTCTGTGGTCACTGTGTTATGTGCCTCAAGGTGGGACGTTGGCATATCAACATCAAATGGCTCGGGGCGGAGGTGGGGGGGGCGGGGGGGGGGGGGGGGGCGGGGGCGGGGTTGTGCGGAGGACAGGGGTGCCAACAGCAATAACAATGGGATCCAGGATTAGAGGGGGAGGAAGGAGACTGGTCCAAGGGAGGGGGGACCTGCACATGATGCTCCTCCAGCACGATGGGAGGGACTTCCACGTTCACAGTGTGGGGGGGTGGAGGTTGGAAGCTGGTCACAGAGTAAAACCTGAGCAGCAGCATTTCGCAAGCTGGTCCATAGGAACATAGGAGCAGGAATAGGCCAATCAGCCTGCTCTGCCATTCAATACGATCATGGCTGATCATCCACTTCAATGCCTTGTTCTCCACACTATCCCCATATCCCTTTATGTCATTGGTGTTCAGAAATCTGTCAATATCTGCTCTACACTTACTCAATGACTCAGCTTCCACAGCCCTCTGGGGTAGAGAATTTCAAAGATTCAACCCTTTGAGTGAAGAAATTTCTCCTCATCTCGAGCCTAAGTGGCTTCCCTCTTATTTTGAAACTGTGTCCCCTGGTTCCAGACTCCCCAACCAGGGGAAGCATCTTACCTGCCTTTACCCTGTCTATCCCTTTAAGTATTTTGTAGGTTTCAATGAGATCACTTCTTATTCTTCAAAACTCTAGAGGATACAGGTCCAGTTTCCTCAATCTCTCTTCATAGGACAGACCCACCATTGTGGAACAATTCTGGTGAACCTTCATTGTGCTCCCTCTGTGGCAATAATATCCTTTCTGAGGTAAGGGGACCAAAACTGCACACAGTACTCCAGGAGTGGTCTAACCAAGCTTCTATTCAATTGAAGCAAGACTTCACTACTCCTGTACTCAAACCCTCTTGCAATAAAGGTTAATATTCCATTAGCCTTCCTAATCACTTACTGTACCTGCATGTTAGCTTTCAGTGACTTATGGACAAGGACACCCAGGTCCCTTTGTACATCTACACTTTCTAATCTCGGGCCATTTAAGAAATACCCTGCATATCTGTTCCTCTTACCAAAGTGCGTAACCTCACAATTTTCCACATTACATTCCATCTGCCATGTTCTTGCCCATTCACTAAGTCTGTCCAAATCCCTTGAAGCAGCTTTACATCTTTGTCACAAAACACATTCTTGCCTAGCTTTGTGAACTTGGAAATATTACATTTGGTCCCCACATCCAAGTCATTGATATATATTGTGAACAGCTGGGGCCCAAGCACTGATGAATGCAGCATGGTTCCTCTGGATAGCGCTCATCACGGGATAGGAAGCTGCTGGGAACTGATGGCTGCCAAAGGCAGGAAACATGCTGTACCCAAATTTAGCGACACCTCCCTGAAGTGCCTACTGGATGCAGTGGAGGCCCACTGCAAAGTCCTCTATCCCAGCTCTGGGAGAAAACCAGCAAGCAAGGTCACCAATCCAGTATGGGGGGCATTGATAATGGTCAGTGCCAATGTGCTGTAAAAGAGGACAGCCACCCAGTGCTGAAAGAGGATGAATGTTCTCATCCATTCCGCCAGGGTAACTCACTCTTCTCATCACTCTCAACTCACACACTCACAAACCCATCACACATCCACAGGGATCTCACACCTCGAGGGACAACACCACTAACTCTCACACACACCCTCACATCTCCATCAGGCTCATACCCTCTGGAGCTCACATCCTCATCCTGTCCATGTCTCCGCTCACCACACAAACATTCCCCTCAGTGCCCTGTGTCCTGCTCACACTCTCTCCATCTGTTTTCATGCAGGAGAAGCTGGCTCACATCAGCAGGGAGAGGTCCCAGTCCGGGGGGTGGAGTGGCCCACATTAGGCCCCTCACTCACTTTGAGGAGTGAGTCATCGCGCTGACTGGTGAGGGTGGGGACCCTGCCTGTGGTGACAGTGAGGTCAGCGGTGAACACCCACATGAGGATCCTGCACCACATCATCCCTCTCTCAACACAACTGTGAGTGTCTCTCTCTCTCCTGCTTTTGACTCTGCTGCCATGCACTCATTATCTCTACTTTGGTTCACAGGGAGCTCTGCCAAGTGACCGACACCTTCAGCCAGTCAGTCCCTCAGCTCCATCCACATCCTCACCTCCAGCCAAGAGGACACCTCCTCCATTGAAGAGCTGGAAATAAGCAGCCTGGAAGACCCGTCACAGCGCTTACCCACACCCTGCACCAGCGCAGAGACACACACCTCAGTAGGACCTAGATCTAGAGCAGGGTCAGGGTTCACAATCTGGTGGTCACCGCCTGGACACGTGTCCCCAGCAGGAGGAGGAGGCAGGTTCAGCTGACCCCACTGGTACTCGGAGGACTGCTGGGGAAGAGGCATCTGTGAGGCCCGAGTCAGATGATGAGCCTCTGGGTTCAGCCTCCCAACTCATCCTGGAGGGTCAGCAGAAGGCAGGGAAACTTCACACAGAGCTGTTGGAAACCTTCAACAGCGTGACACACAAGTTGGAGGTGTGCGTCTGCCTGCTCTCTGATGAGGTAGTGCCCATATATGCGTGCATTGAGGTTACCATGGGGACGATGGTCCAGCAAGGAGCAGAGGTGTGCGCAGAGCTGCCCTCCATCACGTTAGCCATGGGTGCGTTCCTGCAGTGACAACGCGAGAGGGAAACAGGGCACCTCGACGTCCCTCCAGGTGTTCCTTCCCCTCAAGGAGTCAGGCCGGGGACCTCGGGTATCCGAAGGGAGGAGGAGCAACAGCTGGACACCCCTGGGTCATCCACTCAGGAATCTCAGAGGCTCTCCTCTCCCTCCAAGTCCCCTTTGCCTGTGACCCCCTTAACCTCATCCTCTGTCACCGCAGAGGGAGCAGCTGCCCCACAGGAGGGCAGCCAAAGCAAACCAGGGCCCTCAAGGCCTTGGCTCACCAGAGGACCCACGCTGCAGTCATCAGAGGCAACAGGGCCACCCATTGCACAGGCCGTCTCCACCCCCGCTGCGGATTTCAGGGCAGCGCCTAGAAGAAGTGGTGGACTTGGAATTGTTAAAGAATTTTTGATGACACGTGGTTGCCCAGGTGAACACATTTTGTGACTTTATAATCTGCAAATACATTCACTTTCAGTGAGTAATGTGTAATATTGTCTTTCAGCTTCATTGACAGGCTCCCACTGTGTCCCCCCCACACCCCCCCCCAACACCCATCCCACATTAGCAGTTCAGCTCTGCGCAGCTGGACCATAAGTGATCCTGGACGAAGAGGTGTGTGTGTGAGGCAGGGCCTTTCAGAGCCTCGTGCAAGCCTCTCCCACTCACGGGGATCCTTCCTCCATCACACTCACCTCAATGTCCTGAGCGTTTTCAGTGCTGCCTGCTGGGGTTCACTTTCCGTTGTCCATCTGAGCCGACCTGCATCTCTGCCCACCCACTGACCACACTCCCATGGAGCACCTGTACCCGTCCAACACTAGGCTCTGCTCACTGTCGATTTGACAAACATGGTCATAATAACGTTCTTCCCATCTCTCCCATCCTTTCCCCTCCCCCAGTCACCCATGCCCTTTCCCCCATCACTGCTGACCCCCCCCTAGGTATCACCTTGCACATCAGAACACTTTACTTTCCAGGTTGTCCACTGAATGTGCACATTTCCTACCTTCCCAAGATTCCCACCCCCTTCCACATTGTCCTCCCTGACCTCCTCCCTCCCACCCCCGGGGTCCATGTCTGCCTCCAAGTCCCCCAAACCACCCTCCACATCCTTTCTGCCACTACCAATGCACCCTCATCCTCCCACCATTCAAGCACGCTCTGCCCCCCCTTATTGTCACCATTCCCTCCTTCTACGCCCGCCCTCAGTTTGCTCCCCGGGAGGTAGTCATTGACTCCACAGACCCCTCGCCTGAACATTCACCTGGACATCTCACCCTATACACCCGCTCCTGCCCTTACTCCCCCCTCTCCCAGGACCCGTTCATCCTCCTGGACTCCTTCCACCCCCTCCCCCAACTCCTTCCTCCCTCTGAAGTCCTGCCACAGTCCGAACTCCTTCTCAACTCCGAGCTCCTTCCCTTACACCTTCCTGCCCCCTTACACCTACCTCCCAAGCTGCCACATTCTCTCCCGTTACACCCTGCTCCCTCCGTGCTCCCTCCCCCGCCCTCCCAACCTCGCCTCACCCTTGGGACACCTTTGTTCCCTCCTCCCAGCCTCACCCTCTCCCTCCTGGTACGCCTTCCCCTCCCACTCACAGTTGGGCCTTTCTCTCTCTCCTCCCCAACCCGCTCCCCCCCACCCCGATAATCATCTGCAGCAGCCCATGGTCGAGACATTGATCTTCCAAAGCAGAACCTAGAAATTGATGGAGACCTCCCACCTTCTGTGAGCTGCTTCGCCGCGGAGCCATGTCCATGAGAATCCACCCAACACGTGATGCCCGTGTTCCTCCAGGGTCCGATAGCTTTTGGGTTCCAGCATCTTCTGCTCCTTGGATGTCCGTGATGCGAGCGAGGCCTTGATGGTAAGTCTCGGCTCCTGCGCATCACACTTGTCCTGACCTGTTCTAGGCCGACGTGCTTTCCTGTTGACGTGGGCGGTACGTTTAATGTGGGGGGGGGGGTTATTCCGATGGGCAGACAAGAGGATGAGACGCAAATGCCTTGAAATTAGGTTCCTGGCGTCTGGTGGCGTGAAATGAGGCCCTGTCATTGACGGGCTGAGCGTACGATCGCAAAGTGGTTTCACACTAGCGTAAAACTGATTTTTGGCCTTCTTGCCATACCGGTCGGGATCTTCCGGGCCCACCACCATCGGGCATGTTCAGTGGCGCTCAGGTCTCCACCGCAACACTCGGCGGGCTACAGCAACTGCAAGGGCTTCCATTCGCTGAATGTGCAGCTGGTGTGCGACCACCAGAAATGCGTCTTGCAGCTCGGTTTCCAGGGAGTGTGCACGACTCCTACTTTCTCAGTCAGTCACCGATCCCCTGAAGTCTGCCAGAGTCCACAGAGGCTGCAGGGCTGGCTTCTCAGGGGGCAAGGGCTACCCGCAGAGAACGTGGCTGGTGACACCCGTGCAGCGGCCTCAGACTGCAGCAGAGAGAAGGTATAACGGGGCTCATGCTGCAGCTCGCAGCTTGGTGGATCAGATCATCGGGATGCTGAAGATGAGGTTCCAGTGCCTGGTCTGGTCTGGTGGGGCCCTGCAATACAGGCCACACAGGGTGTCACGCAGTGTCATTGTCTGCTGCGTCCTTTACAACCTGGCGCTGCAACGGGGAGAGGAGCTGGCTGAGGAGGAGATGGAGGAGCTGGAGGTCTCCTCCAACGAGGAGGACGCCGATGGGGATGAGGGTGAGGAGGTCCTCAGAGGTGGCGATGATGGGGATGAGGCCCTCGCACTGGCCAAGTGAGGCAAGCATGCTTGGGAGGTCCTCCCAGCTGCTAGATTTGTGGAGGATGATGATGACATCAGTGAGGAGACTCCACAGACCTTCACACAGCCTCTGAGAATGTCTGACTCCTGTCTGGCTGAGGGCAGCTCTCTTGTGCTCTGTGATCAGGGTCATATCATAGAGACACAACCATGAAACTTTAGAAGCACCTGTTCCTTTGTCCGCTTTCAGTACCTGAGCCCTTCAGGAGCACAGCGTCAGTGGTCACAAATGCTGAAGAGATGGGGGGTCAGCCCCACCTTAAAGATGCTGAGAGCACACGGAGAGAATGAAGGAACTCTGTGACCCCTGCCCACGACATTCTGGCAGCAATGACCAGCACCATTGAGGTGCAGGCATCAGTAATGTGTCCAGTGAGTGTGAGGCTGGACCATCACTGTGGTCTGAAGGCTGCACAGACACAGGGAAGAGGCCCCGGACAGAGACACCTGCCTTTATCTTGTGCAGAAAGGATTCACATCTGAGTGACACAAACACTGCTCATCAGAACAAGGAGCCATAAGAAGTCAGACATTCCTGGGAGTTTATTGACAATAGTGAACAGTATGTTAAAGTGATTAACACCCGTGTCCAGGCTGTGCAACTATATCTTCCTAACTTTCCTAATCTTGTCACTACGTCTTGGTGCTCCTGGGCGTCCTTGATGGAGGTGGGGGTGGCCTGCTAACTGCTACCCCCTGTCTGTGATGAACCTGGCAGGCATCCCCTGGAGGGCCGAGACCTGGAGGTCCCCGGCCTGCTTTTGGGATCCTGCTGTGTGGCAGTGACACCCTCCTCGGCCTTTGGAGTTTCAGATGCTGAGGTCACAGGAAGAGGGGATTTGGTTAGGCCGGGTACTCTGGCAGTCACCTGGGTGAATGGCCCCGGGGTGTACACCTCCCTGATGGGTGCCCAAGAGCCCCAGGCTGACTCCTTGAGGAGAAGGGGAAGCTGAAGTGAGATTGAAACTTGACGGACCACCCGGCATCGACCCAGGCACTGGAAACGATAACGGCAAACTCAGCCCTGTCAACCCTGCAAAGTCCTCCTTACCAACATCTGGGGGCTATTGCCAAAATTGGGAGAGCTGTCTCACAGACTAGTCAAGCAACAGCCTGACATTGTCAGCCTCACGGAATCATACCTTACGGTTAACGTCCCAGACTCCATCATCACCATCCCTGGGTACGTCCGGTCCCACTGGCAGAACAGAACCAGCAGAGGTGGCACACAGTGATATACAGTCAGGAAGGAGTTGCCCTGGGAATCTTCAACATCAAATCCAGATTCCATGAAGTCTCATGGCATCAGGTCAAACATGGGCAAGGAAACCTCCTGCTGATGACCACTTACCGCCCTCCCTCAGCTGATGAATCAGTGCTTCCTCATGTTGAACACCACTTGGAGGAAGCACTGAGGGTGGCAAGGGCACAGAATGTACTCTGGGTGGGGGATTTCAATGTCCATCACTAAGAATGGCTCGGTAGCACCAATACTGACCGAGCTGGCTGAGTCCTAAATGACATAGCTGCTAGATTGGGTCTGCAGCAGGTGGTGAGGGAACCAACAAGAGGGAAAAACATACTTGACCTCATCCTCACCAACCAACCTACTGCAGATGCATCTGTTCATGACAGTATCGGTAGGAGTCACCACCACACAGTCACTGTGGAGATGAAGTCCCTCCATCGTGTTGTGTGGCACTAGCATCGTGCTAAATGGGATAGATTTCGAACAGGTCCAGCAACTCAAGACTGGGCATCCATGAGGCACTGTGGGCCACCAGCAGCAGCAGAATTGTACTCAAACACAATCTGTAACCTCATGGCCTGGCATATCCCCCACTCTACCATTACCATCAAGCCAGGGGATCAACACTGGTTCAATGAAGAGTACAGGAGGGCATGCCAGGAGCAGCACCAGGCATACCTAAAAATGAGTTGTCAACCTGGTGAAGCTACCACACAGGACTGTGTAGCAACCAGCACAAGCAGCAAGTGGTAGTCAGAGCTAAGCGATCCCACAACCAACAGATCAGATCTGCACTCTGCAGCCCTGCCACATCCAGTTGTGAATAGTAGTGGACAATTAAACAACTCACTGGAGGAGGAGGCTCCACAAATATCCCCATCCTCAATGATGGAGGAGCCCAGCACATCAGTGTAAAAGATAAGGCTGAAATATTTGCAGCAATCTTCAGCCAGAAGTGCCGAGTGGATGATCCATCTCAGCCTCCTCCAGAGGTCCCCAGCATCACAGATGCCAGTCTTCAGCCAATTCAATTCACTCCATGTGATATTAAGAAACGACTAAAGGCACTGGATAGTGTGAAGGCTAAGGGCCCTGACAACATTCCGGCAATAGTACTGAAGACTTGTGCTCTAGAAGTTGCCACGCCCCTAGCCAAGCTGTTCCAGTACAGCTACAACGCTGGCATCTACCCAGCTAGGTGGAAAATTGCCCAGGCATGTCTTGTACACAAAAAGCAGGACAAATCCAAATTACCACCCCATTAGGCTACTCTCAATCATCAGTAAAGTAATGGAAGGTGTCATCAACAGTGCTATCAAGCAGCATTTGCTTAGCTATAAACTGCTCATTGACTCCCAGTTTGGGTTCTGCCAGGGCCACTCAGCTCCTGACCTCATTACAGCCTTGGTTCAAACATGGACAAAAGAGCTGAACTCCCTAGCTGGGGTGAGAGTGACTGCCCTTGACATCAAGGTCACTCTTAACAGAGTGTGGCATCAAGGAGCCCTAGATAAACTGGAGTCAATGGGAATCGGGGGAAAACTCTCCGCTGGTTGGGGTCATACCCAGCACAAAGGAAGATGGTTGTGGTTGTTGGAGGTCAGTCATCTCAGCTCCAGGACATCACTGCAGGAGTTTCTCGGGGTAGTGTCCTTGGCCCAGCCATTTTCAGCTGCTTCATCAATGACCTTCCTTCCATCATAAGGTCAGAAGTGGGGATGTTCGCTGATGATTGTACAATGTTCAGCACCATTCTCGACTCCCCAGATACTGAAGCAGTCCATGTCCAAATGCAGCAAGGCCTGGACAATATCCAGACTTGGGCTGACAAGTAACATTCGTGCCACACAAGTGTCAGGCAATGACCATCTCCAACAAGAGAGAATCTAACCATCTCCCCATAACGTTTAATGGCTTTACCATCACTGAATCCTCCACTATCAATATCCTGGGGATTACAATTGACCAGAAAGTAAACTGGACTAGCCATATAAACACTACGGCTACAAGAGCAGGTCAGAGGCTGGGAATCCTGCGACGAGTAACTCACCTTCTGACTCCCCAAAGCCTGACAACCATCTACAAGGCACTAGTCAGGAATGTGATGCAATACTCTGCACTTGCCTGGGTGAGTGCAGCTCCCATAACACTCAAGAAGCTTGATACCATCCAGGACAAAGCAGCCCGCTTGATTGGCACCACGTCCACAAACATTCACTCCCTTCACCATCAATGCAGAGTGGCAGCAGTGTGTACCATCTACAAGATGCACTGCAGGAACTCACCAGGGCTCCTTAGATAGCACCTACCAAAACGACGACCACTGCCACCTGGATGTACAAGGGCAGCAGATAGATGGGAACACCACCACCTGCAAGTTTCCCTCCAAGTCACTCATCATCCTGACTTGGAAATATATCGCCGTTCCTTCACTATCGCTGGGTCAAAATCCTGGAACTCCCTCCCTAACAGCATGTGGGTGTACCTACACCACCGGGACTGCAGCAGCTCAAGAAGGCAGCTCACCACCACCTTCTCAAGGGCAACTAGGGATGGACAATAAATGCTGGGCCCAGCCAGCGATGCCCACATCCTGTGAATTAATAAATAAAAAGAGCTGCCCAGCACCCCTCTTGCATATACATTGTTGGAGGACAATTATGGCATCACTGATGGAGTTGAGCCCATGCAGCAGTGCAGGAGTGATGTCCTTCACCAAGGTCTCCATGGTGGCTGCCATCCTACCAGTGTTGACATCGGTGCGTTGGCATGCTGGCAATATCACCTCAGAGTGACCGCAGACTGACTCCTCCAATGTGCCTTGCAGTCTGAGGAGAGCAGCGGACATCCCATTCCTGATTCTCCAAAGCTTGTCTTTGCAGTTCCAGCAACTGTGACATGACTGAGTGCAGAGTCTCACCATCTGACTCAGATTTAGCAACATTCTGGCCTCCAGGAGCCCTCTGGGTGCTGGACACCTCGGAAGTCCCTGCTGCCCCCTGCAGTGGATCAGACAGTGCGATGTGCTCACCAGATTGTGATCCCGAGGCTATTCTAAAAGCTAGGTCCCACCGAGGTGTATGTCTCTGCGCTGGTGGAGGGTGTGGGTGAGCGCTGTGACGGGACTTCAAAGAAGGTGCCTCCAGATTCCTCTTCAGGGGTTTCTTCGGGGTTTGATTGGAGGCCCTGGGTGATGCACCTTAAGCTCCCTTATCAAATCTGCCTCATTACACATCACTAAATCTAGAATTGCCTGTTCCCTAGTGGGCTCCACCACAAGCTGCTCCAAAAAGCCATCTCGTAGACACTCCACAAATTCCTTTTCTTGGAGTTTCTGGGAGTAATTTGGGAGACACAGCAAAAATTCATCCCTAGGAAGAAGAAGCATACTAAAGGGAGGACGAGGCAACCATGGCTGACAAGGGAAGTCAGGGACAGCATAAAAGCTAAAGAGAAAGCATACAATGTGGCGAAGAGCAGTGAGAAACCAGAGGATTGGGAAGCCTACAAAGACCAACAGAGGACAACCAAAAAAGAAATAAGGAGGGAGAAGATTAAATATGCGGGTAAACTAGCCAGTAATATCAAAGAAGATTGCAAGAGTTTTTTTAGATATATAAAGGGTGGACATTGGGTCACTGGAAAATGACACTGGAGAAGTAATAGTGGGGAACAAAGAAATGGCGGAGGAACTGAATAGGTACTTTGTGTCAGTCTTCACAGTGGAAGACACGAGTAACATCCCCAAAGTTCAAGAGGGTCGGGGGGCAGAGGTGAGTATGGTGGCCATTACCAAGGAGAAGGTGCTAGGAAAACTGAAAGGTCTGAAGGTGGATAAATCACCTGGATCAGATGGATTACACCCCAGAGTTCTGAAGGAGATAGCTGAAGAGATAGTGGAGGCGTTAGTGGTGATCTTTCAGGAATCACTGGAGTCAGGGAGGGTTCCAGAGGACTGGAAAATCACTAATGTAACCTCCTGTTTAAGAAGGGGGTGAGGCAAAAGATGGGAAATTACAGGCCGATTAGCCTGACCTCGGTCGTTGGTAAGATTTTAGAGGCCATTATTAAGAATACTTGGAAGTGCATGGTAGAATAGGGCAAAGTCAGCATGGTTTCATCAAGGGGAGGTCATGCCTGACAAATCTGTTAGAATTCTTTGAGGAGGTAACGAGTAGGTTAGACAAAGGAGAGCCAATGGATGTTATCTACTTGGACTTCCAGAAGGCCTTTGACAAGGTGCCGCACAGGAGGCTGCTCAGTAAGATAAGAGCCCATGGTGTTAGAGGCAAGGTACTAGCATGGATAGAAGATTGGCTTCTGGCAGGAGGCAGAGAATGGGGATAAGGGGGTCCTTCTCAGGATGGTGGCCGGTGACAAGTGGAGTTCCGCAGGGGTCAGTGTTGGGACCACAACTTTTCACTTTATACATTAATGATCTAGATGAAGGAACTGAGGGCATCCTGGCTAAGTCTGCAGATGAAACAAAGATAGGTGGAGGGACAGGTAGTATTGAGGAGGCGGGGAGGCTGCAGAAGGATTTGGACAGGTTAGGAGAATGGGCAAAGAAGTGGCAGATGGAATACAATGTGGGCAAGTGTGAGGTTAAGCACTTTGGTAGGAAGAATAAAGGCATAGACTATTTTCTAAATGGGGAGAGAATTCAGAAATCTGGAGTGCAAAGGGACTTGGGAGTCCTAGTCCAGGATTCTCTCAAGGTTAACTTGCAGGTTGAGTTGGTAGTTAGGAAGGCAAATGCAATGTTGGCATTTATTTCGAGAGGACTGGAATATAAAAGCAGGGATGTGCTGCTGAGGCTTTATAAGGCTCTGGTCAGACCACATTTAGAATATTGTGAGCAATTTTGGGCCCCGTATCTCAGGAAGGATATGCTGGCCCTGGAGAGGGTCCAGAGGAGGTTCACGAGAACAATCCCAGGAATGAAAGGCTTAACATATGACTCTGGGTCTATACTCGGTGGAGTTTAGAAGGATGAGGGGGGATCTGATTGAAACTTACAGAATACTGAAAGTCCTGGATAGAGTGGACGTGGGGAAGCTGTTTCCATTAGTAGGAGAGACTAGGACCCGAGGGCACAGCCTCAGAGTAAAGGGAAGACCTTTTAGAACAGAGATGAGGAGAAACTTCTTTAGCCAGAGAGTGGTGAATCTATGGAATTCATTGCCACAGAAGGTTGTGGAGGCCAGGTCATTGAGTGTATTTAAGACCGAGATAGATAGGTTCTTGATTGGTAAGGGGATCAAAGGTTACGGGGAGAAGGCGGGAGAATGAGGTTGAGAAACATATCAGCCATGATTGAATGGCGGAGCAGACTCGATGGGCCGAATGGCCTAATTTCTGCTCCTATGTCTTATGGTCTTATGGACTCTGTCGGCTCTTTGGCAGATGTGCCTGTGAAAGCAAAGAGATATAATCAGTACATGGCAGTGGCCTGCGAAAGAGGACTCATAACTCACTGCATGGTAGTCTGATGGATGTTGCACTGCTGGACCCTCACTTGGTAAAGCAGCGCCCACCTCACCACAGCACAGGACCAGTCCCGGTCACCGCCAGCCAGCTGGATGGCTCTGTTTTCAAAGCTCATGAGGACCTTGATGTCGGGCATTCCTCTATCTGTCTGCGACCTCTCCCTCTTGTTGTGTGCCAGCTTGTCCTGCATGAATAGAGATGGAGAGAGCGTAAGCAGGGTGCCTTCAGGGCCAGATGGTAAGTATGCCTGGCCTGTGTGGGTGGTGAGTGGTTCCATGGAGGGGATGAGAGCCATGAGGGTGAGTGTGAGAGAGTGAATGGTGATGTCCTTTGAGCAGGCAGTGAGTGAGCTCCCTGTGGATGTGTGATGGGTTTGGGAGTGTCTGGGTTGGGAGTGATGAGAAGAGTAACTTACTGGGGCGAAACAGGGGAGATCGTGCATCCTCTTGCGACACTGGGTGGCTGCCCCCTTTTGCAGGGCATTGGCGCTGACCACCGCTGCCAACGCCTCCCATGCCGGGTTGGTGATGCCGCTGCCCATACTGCAGCCAGAGAGGTGGTAGGAGATATCCTGGCGAGACTCCACGGCATCCAAAAGGCGTTCCAGAGAGGTGTCGCTAAACCCCGGGGGCTGCTGTCTTCTTACCGTTTGTGGACATTTTCCCTGCAGTCGTCGTGGGCTGGAGGCACCAAGAGGTGTGCGCGCATGGCTGGACTTTACATCGGGCGCCCGGCGGGATGAAGTGGCGGGGTGATGGTGTGGCGGGCGAATGAGAGCCCGCCCGCCAAGGGAATGGCGTGTTTCCCAGGATTGCACAATTAACGCGGTGGGATTGGGACAATATGGCGTGAAAACCCGCCATTGCAGCCGATGGGCAAAACATCGTTTTACCTGCCCGCTATCGCACTGGGGCAATTCCACCCATCGTCTGCTCATGTCCACCATGGGGCACGATGCCAACAAGGGGGGAAAATTCCAACCTGTGATTCTATACGCTCAAGACTCTGGAGTGGGACTATGGACCCTCTAGTTTCTGACACAGAGGTGACAGTGCTAGTAGCTAAGCCAAGGCTGGCAAGACGCAGCATGCAACTGAGGTTATGTGTTTTTAACTCGTCCGTGTCAGGCCAGGTCGTCAGGTTAGAACAGGGAGTCTACACATCACTGTCCTGTTATTTTATCCATTGAATTGACTCCCAACGTCCTCATTGCTATGTTACCTCGACTGTGATTGTCTTAAAAATCAACTTGTTGGTTCTTAGGGGGAAATGGATTGCAGCCAAAATGTGCTCCTTTTATTAATAAAATGAAAATAATAAGCCAGGCACACAGTGGGCGAATCTTCAGGTGGTTTATTACACAATTGCCTCCAGTGAAACATTAAGACTTTTCACCCTACTGATACCAGTCTCCTCACAGATCCCCCATATCAATCACTCTGATCCTAATAAGCAAATATTATAGTTCCTGTCCCAAGAGCTTGGTTAATCTGCATTAAAATATAGCTTCGCACCTTCGTAGTATATTAATATATGAACAATTCCATTGTCAATGCTCCCACAAATCCGGGGCCCTTTATTAATAAAATACAGATGTGCACAGTGCAGGCTCTGCTTAACCATAGTCTCATCATCAATGTGTATTTCTGATAAACTTAGTTAACACTTCATCTGAAATCGTCCTGTCCAATGATCCAGTGTTATTTGATGTTTCAAATCTCCTCCCTGTCTGTAACTTGATCATTCTTAATTCAACTTTCTTAGGTTTCTATGCTTGCCTATCACAGGCAAGGTAGTAAATTTCCATTAAAACGACATACAACATAACCCAAACCATTTCATATTTGTAACTCTGCAAGAGTAACAAAAGATGCAATGAAGAAACACCTTTGAAGCATGTTTAGTGGTGGAGTATTTGCATAAGTCTTGTCACACTCTCCTCCGCGCCCCCTTCTCTTGAGTTTATCACTCAACTCCAAAATAATTGAAGAGAAAGTGCTATTGACAAATGGTAATTAATAACGACAACGTGCATTTAATTCACAATACATATCAATGATTTGGACGAGGGAACCAAATGTAATATTTCCAAGTTTGCTAATGACACAAAACTTGGTGGGAATATGAGTGATGAGGAGGGTGTTAAGAGGCTTCAAGGTGATTTAGACAGGTTGAGTGAGTGGGCAAATACATGGCAGATGCAGTATAACGTGGATAAGTGTGAAGCTATCCTCTTCGGTAGGAAAAACAGAATGGCAGAGTATTACTTTAATGGTGATAGGTTGGGAAATGTTGATGTACAAAGGGACCTGGGTGTCTTTGTACACCAATCACTGAAAGCAAGCATGTAGGTGCAGCAAGCAGCTAAGAAAAAAATGGTATGTTGGCCTTCATTGCGAGAGGACTTGAGTACAGGAGCAAGGATGTCTTACTCCAGCAGTACTGGGGTAAAATCAAAATGCTGTGGAAGAATCATATGGACTCGAAAGGCCAACTCTGTTTCTCTGTCCACAGATGCTGTCAGACCTGCTGAATCTTTCCATTTTCTCTTTTTGTTGCAGCTGTACAGGGCCTTGGTGAGACCACACCTGGAGTATTGTGTGCAGTTTTGGTCTCCTGACCTAAGAAAGGATATACTTGCCATAGATGGAGTGCAGTGAAGGTTCACCAGGCTGATTCCTGGGATGGCAGGATTGTCGTGTGCGGAGAGATTGGGCCGACCAGGCCTGTATTCACTGGAGTTTAGAAGAATGAGAGGGGAAACGTACAAAATTCTGACAGGGCTGGACAGGGCAGGGATGATGTTTCCGCTGGCTGTGTAGGGGGTTCTAGAACAAGTTGTTGTTTTTCCCCTTATATTGGTGTTCTTGCAAAGCCTCCTGATGAGTGCAAGACAAAAAGCTTCAACATGTCTCTTTTTCTCAGCGACACTGAAGTACTTACTTTAATTGCGGTCCCTGACTAATGTGATAAAAATCTATTCTGTCAGCTAGTTGTAAGGGACTCAGTAAGGAGTTCAGGAGAATCTTCTTTGCTCGGAGAATGATGAACATGGACAATGATTACTTGAAGTGAATAGCATTGATGCATTTAAGGGGAGGTTAGTGAAACACCTTACATAGAGATGATCAGCATCGCAGTGAAGCAGTCTGGGAAGCGTGTCCTGCAGTCAGCATTCCAGTGAAGCAGCTTGGGAAGCACGTCCTGCAGTCAGCATCGCGGTGAAGCAGTCTGGGAAGCATGTCCTGCAGTCAGCATCGCGGTGAAGCAGTCTGGGAAGCGTGTCCTGCAGTCAGCATCACGGTGAAGCAGTCTGGGAAGAGCATCCTGCAGTCAGTATTGCGGTGAAGCAGTCTGGGAAGAGTGTCCTGCAGTCAGCATCCTGGTGAAGCAGTCTGGGAAGAGCGTCCTGCAGTCAGCATCCTGGTGAAGCAGTCTGGGAAGAGCATCCTGCAGTCAGCATCGCAGTGAAGCAGTCTGGGAAGCATGTCCCGCAGTCAGCATCCTGGTGAAGCAGTCTGGGAAGAGCATCCTGCAGTCAGCATCGCAGTGAAGCAGTCTGGGAAGCATGTCCTGCAGTCGGCATCGCGGTGAAGCAGTCTGGGAAGAGTGTCCTGCAGTCAGCATCCTGGTGAAGCAGTCTGGGAAGAGCATCCTACAGTCAGCATCGCGGTGAAGCAGTCTGGGAAGAGTGTCCTGCAGTCAGCATCGTGGTGAAGCAGTCTGGGAAGTGTGTCCCGCAGTCAGCATCGCGGTGAAACAGTCTGGGAAGAATGTCCTGCAGTCAGCAACCTGGTGAAGCAGTCTGGGAAGAGCGCCCTGCAGTCAGCATCCCGGACAAGCAGCCTGGGAAGAGCATCCTGCAGTCAGCATCGCAGTGAAGCAGTCTGTGAAGAATGTCCTGCAGACAGCATCTTGGTGAAGCAGTCTGGGAAGAGCGTCCTGCAGACAGCATCCCAGTGAAGCAGTCTGGGGAGAGTGTCCCGCAGTCAGCATCGTGGTGAAGCAGTCTGGGTAGAGCACCCTGCAGTCAGCATTGTGGTGAAGCAGTCTGGGAAGAGTGTACTGCAGTCAGCATCACGGTGAAGCAGTCTGGGAAGCATGTCCTGCAGTCAGCATCGTGGTGAAGCAGCCTGGGAAGAGTGTCCTGCAGTCAGCATCACGGTGAAGCAGTCTGGGGAGAGTGTCCTGCAGTCAGCACCACGGTGAAGAGTCTGGGAAAAGCACCCTACAGTCAGCATCATGGTGAAGCAGTCTGGGAAGAGTGTCCTGCAGTCAGCATCGCGGTGAAGCAATCTGGGAAAAACATCCTGCAGTCAGCATCGTGGTGAAGCAGTCTGGGAAGAGTGTCCTGCAGTCAGCATCACGGTGAAGCAGTCTGGGAAGAGTGTCCTGCAGTCAGCATCGCGGTGAAGCAGTCTGGGAAGAGTGTCCTGCAGTCAGCATCGCGGTGAAGCAGTCTGGGAAGAGTGTCCTGCAGTCAGCATCACGGTGAAGCAGTCTGGGAAGAGTGTCCTGCAGTCAGCATCACAGTGAAGCAGTCTGGGAAGAGTGTCCTGCAGTCAGTTCTTGTTAAAAATAACAAGGGTGACATCACAAGAGAGTGGCGGAGAGATCAGAACCAGCGCTATTGTTGAGGTGAGATGAAATAAGGTTTGAGGAGGCTCGTGTGGAGCATAAACACTAGCATGGTCCAGTTCGGCTGAATGGCCTGTCACGATGCTGAAAAGTCTATGGGCTAAATTTTATGCTTCTCCCCTCCCAAATATGGGGTGGCAGGTGCGGGGGAGATGTAAAATTGGGTACCACGACAGCAGCATTTTGCCCATTGTCTACCTACAGCCGTGAGTATCTTATCCTTTGACTATCTCAATTGACGTTGAGGTAGACAATCAGCCATGATCCAGTTGAGTGGTGGAGCAGGCTTGAAGGGCATTGAGTGGCCCATTCACCCGTAAGCCAATTGAGGCTCATAATAGGACACTTCAGGGTTTTATCCAAGGTGGGGGAGGCTGGTGCCAAGTGCCAAAGCCGCAGCACCAAATGGCCTCCCTCTCAGGCACCCTGTCCCTGTCAGAGGCCCACTTCCCGCAAAGGTATTACGCCACCCCTGCCATGTTGACCCTCAAACCCCCTCTCCAGGGTCTGCCTGTCAAGCTCCGGTGAGACTCTCCGGTCACCATGGTTCCTCTTCTTCCAGCGACTGCCCGCAAGCCCAGCGGTGACCACCAATCCCAGTGGAGCGGCTGGGACAAGAGAGCTGCTGGTCATTTGATTGGAGGTAGGACATCCTCACGGGGGTTGGGTGGGAGGGCGGTGGAAGAAACTACTTAAAGGCCCAGGGAGAGTTGGCCAAACACAGGCAGGCTCACCCCTGACATTTAAGGTGAGGTTGAGGACCCTGCACCACCCACCCCACCGCCCCCCCCACCCCCCCAAATAAAATTCAGCCCTATGGATGTGGATTCCACTGCTGGTGGAATTTAAATTCATTTAATAATAAATCTGGAATCTAAAGCTAGTCTCAATAATGGTGATCATGACAACTATCATCAATTGTTGTAAAAACCCATCTGGTTCATTAATATCCTTTAGGAAAGGAAATCGGCTGTCCTTACCTGGTCTGGCCCTACATGTGACTCCAGACCCACAGTAATGTGGTTGACTCTTAACTGCCCTCTGAAATGGCCCAGCAAGCCACTCAGTTCAAGGGCAATTAGGGATGGGCAACAAATGTTGTGTCTTGCCAGCGATGCCCATGTCCCATAAAGATAAAAAAGGATTATTTGGAATTCTCACATGGCGAGGTCATGTGGTTAGCTGGGAGAGAATTGGAATAGTGGAATAGCCTTTAGAGCTGGGGCCTGTTATTGACATAGAGAAGAGGAGGATTTTACACTGTATCAGGATGTGTAATAATAGCTCCGGGAGCACCTGTTGCTGAGGTAGGAAGGGTTCCATTTGCTAGAACTAATTCTTGGTAACCACAAAGAAACAGACCTTTCACTATGACTGGTTATACCTCCCCTCTCTTCATATTTCTCAATCACCCTCAAAATAGTCATTTACAGCATAACCCATTCGCTTCCTCCATGGGATTGTTGCTTCATTGATTAATTATTGGCTGCAATTTCAATCAGTGATCCAGTCGAGCATGCATCTGTAATGATTCATGTTAGCAATCAATTGCGCCCAGCAATCTCATCCAGTAGCACTTGTCAAGTAGGAAGGGAGCAGTATTGCACTTTTAACAATCAATTCCAGTCAGACAGGTCTCAAGTCAAAATGTAATTTAATATAATGCCTGGGTCTCACTTTGACTAATTGCCATCACAAATGCTTGTTACTGCTCCATTACATACATGGAATTCAAATTATACGATATATTATATTATTTCATAATTCTGCTTTCAAATCCCTCCATGCCTCCTTCCCCCTCCCTACCTGTGTTATTCTCCTCAAGCCCTAGTACTCTCTGAGATATCTCAGCTTCTCTAATTTTGACCTCTTGAGCATCCCCAATTTTAATCGCACCATTGGCAGCCGTGCCTTCAGCTGCCTGGGCCCCAAGCTCCGGAATGCCCTCCCTAGACCTCTCCACCTCTCTATCTCTCTCTCTCTCTCCTCCTTTAAGATGCTCTATAAAGCCCACGTCTTTGACCAAGCCTTTGATCATCTGACCTAACATCTCCTTATGTGACTCAATGTCATATTTTCAATAATTGCTCCTGTGAAGTTGGAAGTGCTACATTGGAAACATAGGAGCAGGAGTAGGCCATTCAGCCCCTCGAGCCTGCTCCGCCATTCAATATGATCATGGCTGATCCTCTATCTGAACGCCATGCTCCCGCTCTCTCCCCATACCCCTTGATGCCTTTAGAGTCCAGAAATCTATTTCCTTCTTAAATATATTCAGTGACTTGGCCTCCACAGCCTCCTGTGGTAGAGAATTCCACAGGTTCACCACCCTCTGAGTGAAGAGGTTTCTCCTCATCTCAGTCCTAAATGGTCTACCTCGTACCTTGAGATTGTGACCCCTGTTCTAGAACCACCAACCTCCATGGGGAGGGGAGAGGGTGGGGTTGGGGGGTTGTTGGTTCTAGAACAGGGTCACATCCAGTCATCATCCCTGCATCCAGTCTGTCCAGCCCTGTCTGAATTTTATACGTTTCAATGAGATCCCCTCTCATTCTTCTAAACTCCAGTGAATACAGGCCTACTTGACCCAATCTCTCCTCATACGACCATCCTGCAACCCCGGAATCAGTCTGGTGAACCTTTGCTGCACTCGCTCTATGGCAAGTATATCCTTTATCAGGTAAGGAGACCAAAGCTGCACACCCTACTCCAGGGACCCTGTACAGCTGCAGTGAGACATCCTTGCTCCTGTACTCAAGTCCTCTCGCAATCAAGGCCAACATGCCATTTGCCTTCTTAACTGCTTGCTGCACCTGCACACTTGCTTTCAATGATTGGTGTACAAGGATGCTCAGGTCCCTTTGTACATCAACGTTTCTAAATTTTTCACCATTTAAGTAATATTCTGCAGTTCTGTTTTTCCTATCAAAGTGAATAACTTCACACTCATCCACGTTATACTGCATCTGCCATGTATTTGCCCAATCACTCAACCTGTCTAAATCACCTTGAAGCCTCTTAACATCCTCCTCATCGCTCATATTCCCACCCAGTTTTGTGGCATCAGCAAACTTGGAAATATTACATTGGGTTCCCTCATCCAAATTATTGATATATATTGTAAATAGCCGGGACCCAAGCACTGATCCCTACTGTACCCCACTAGTCACCGCCTGCTACTCTGAAAAAGACCCATTTATTCTTAATCTCCGTTTCCCATCTGCTAACCAATTCTTAATTCATGCCAATATATTATCCCCAATCCCACGTGCTTTAATCTAACCTCTTATGTGGGACTTTATCAAAAGCATTCTGAAAATCCAAATACACCACATCCACCAGATCTCCCTTATCTATTCTGCTAGTTATGTCCTCAAAAAGCTCCAATAGACTTGTCAAACATGATTTCCCTTTCATAAACCCATGGTGACTTTGTTTAATCCTGTGGATATTATCTAAATGTCCTGTTATAACATCCTTTATAATAGACTCTAGCATTTTCCCTACCACTGATGTTAGGCTAACTGATGTAATGTCCTGTTTTCTCCCTCCCTCCTTTTTTAAACAGTGGGGTTACATTTTCCACCCTCTAATCTGCTGGGACTGTTCCAGAATCTACAGAATTTTGGAAGATGGCAACCAACGCATCTGCTAATTTTTTTTATTCATTCACGGGACGTGGGCTTCACTGGCTGGGCCAGCGTTTATTGCCCACCCCTCGTTGCTCTTGAGAAGGTGGTGGTGAGCTGCCTTCTTGAGCCGCTACAGTCCATGTGGTGTAAGTACACCCACAGTGCTGTTAGGAAGCAAATTCCAGGATTGTGACCCAGCAACAGTGCTGGACACTTCCTTTAGAGTGAGACTGGTAGCTCTTTCAAAGAGTCAGTCCAGACATGATAGGCCAAATGGCCTCCTGTAATCTGATGTTAATACTTACCCATCAGCCAATGTCGAAAACAGCTGACCATGCAGGGAACCCTTGCAATGTGTATGGAACAAAGGAACATGAGGAGGCCATTCAGCCCCTCCAGCCCATTCTACCATGCACTGGGATTATGGCTCATCTCCCTTTATTCACCTTGGATCCGTTCACCTCCATACCCTTACTGAGCAGAAATTCATTGATTTCAGCCTTAAAATATTCGATTCATCCTGAGCCACAACTTGAAACGTTCACTCTGTTTCTCGCTGTACAATTGCTGCCAGACCTGTTGAGTGTTTTTTTGAACTGCAAACTGCTGGGCGGAGTGTTTATACAGCTGGTCCTGTCCACATTCACAAAAGTGGAAAGGCTAGATTACAGGAGATGAATGGAAAGTTGTTTGCTTGTCATGCAAAACTGTATGTTGCCTGATAAACCTTGAGTATATGGCAAGGCTAGAGAATCTGGCGTGGTGCTCCTTGGAGCAAAGAAGGTTAAGAGGAGAGTTAATAGAGTTGTTTAAAATCATGAAGGGTTTTGATAGAGTAAATAAGGAGAAACTGTTTCCATTACAGAAGGGTCATTAACCCAGGGAGAAAGAGCCAGAATGGGAGATGAGAAGAATTATTTTATGCAATGTGTTATTGTGATCTGGAATGTGCTGTCTGAAAGGGCTGTGGAAGCAGATTCAATAGGAACTTTCAAAAGGGAGTTAGATATTATCATCATGGGCCACAGCACCACTGCTGAATCCCCCACTGTCAATATTTTGGGGATCACATTGACCGGAAGCTGAGCTGCACTAGTCATATAAATACTGTGGCTACAAGAGCAGGTCAGAGGCTAGGAATCCTGCAGCGAGTAACTCACCTCCTGACTCACCAAAGCCTGTCCACCATCTACAAGGCACAAGTCAGTGATGGAATACTCCCCACTTGCCTGGATGAGTGTAGCTCTCACAACACTCAAGAAGCTTGACACCATCCAGGACAAAGCAGCCTGTTTGATTGGCACCCCATCCACAAACATTCACTCCCTCCACCACCAATGCACAGTAGCAGCAGTGTATACCATCTACAACATGTACTGCAGCATCTCACCAAGGCTCCTTAGACAGCATCTTCCAAGCCCATGACCACGACCATTTGGAAGGTCAAGGGTAGCAGACGCATGGGAACACCACCACCTGGAAGTTCACCTCCAAGGCACACGGCATTCTGTCTTGGAAATTTGCAGGACAATGGGAAAAGAGCAGTGGGGTGAGATTAATTGGGAAGATGTTTCAAAGAGCCAGGATAGGCACAATGGGCTGAATGGCCTCATTCTGTGCTGTGTGAAAGAAACTTTGATTTTAGGAATTTAATAACAGTGAAGAGAAGGAGTTTATAAACACATGGAGCAAGCTCACTTTTATAAACTTGGTGATAATAGTTTTGCTCTTTAGTGTGTATCTGCAAGGCAACATGGAAGTTAAGCTACAGTTGCTTAATGAGACTGAGACAGGGTGCACCAGACCACGACAACAACTGGCATTTATATAGCACCTTTCACTTGGCAAAACATCCTAGGACACTTCATGAGCAAAATCTAACACCGAAGCCACATTAAAGCAGATTGTATTTATATAGTGACTTAAACCCAATAAAACATCCCTCGAGACTTGACAGAAGTGTTATAAAACCAAATTTGACGCCGAGCCACCCACATAAGCAGAAATGATGGAGGATGGTCAAAAGCCTGATCGGAGAGATAGGTTTTAAGGAGAGTTTTAAAGGAGGAAAGTGAAGTAGAGAGGGGGAGAGATTAGGGAGGGAATTCCAGGGTTTGGGGCTCAGGAAACCACAGGCACGGCTGCCAATAGTGGACCGATTAAAATGGGAAATGCTCAAGAGGCCAGAACTGGAGGAGTACAGGTATCTTGGAGGGTTGGGGGGGCTGGAGGAGATGGGGAGTGGGGTGCGGGGAAGGGATAGGAGGGGGCGAGGCCATGGAGGGTAAGCAAGTTTCAGAACTGTAAAACATTTTTGCCTTAAACTTAAGGAGATGTTGGGTTAGGCAATCAAAAACCTGGGCAAAGATGTAGGTTGCGTGGAGGGTCTTGGACGAGGAGAGGGAGGAGGAGAGATTTAGGGATGAATTCCAGAGCTAAGGGACGAGATTGCGCATGAAATACTTACTTTATTTCAGAGATATACTGGGTATTGAGATACTTTGTCGTGTCAAGTTAAGGCTAATATAGCAGAAATAAATACTCAACAATTTTAGGTAGCTGGCAGGTAGCTGTGTACACAGAAGATGGCAGGTGAAATAGGACAAAAGAACGCATGTTTCCACTGACAGAAAATTACTCTCTGATCACCTATATCAACATCTTCTCAGTACTGTGACTGCAGCTGGAGAATCATCAACTCAGTGAAAGATGCTCTTTGGTCTGCCCGAAACTTGTTGATCTTCCAGCGCAAAGAGTTGTCCCTGACCGAGTGTTGCAGACTGGCACATTCCAAGGTCCAGGACTACGTGCTGAGGGACGCACTAAAGCTTGGGGCAGCCGCCGCGAAGGCCCAATGGGGAAAGATCGCTGTCTAAGTCCTTTCAGCCTTAGGGCACCGAGGGGCTGAGAATTGTATAGACCCCTCGGGCTGTACAGCTCACAATGAATGTATACAGTGAATACTAATTGCATTATAATTATATTGAAGTACCTCAGAGTGCAACATGATGTATGTTGATAACTCCAATACCATTGCACTCTCTGACTGTAATGACCATATTGAAATGACTGTAATATTCATTGATTGTATCGAAGCACCTTGTGATCCATGTGTACAAGTTGAATCTGATTGCACTTTTTGTGATGGCGATTTAGAGATGTTTTGTAATGTTCTTCCAGATATTTTATGAATCAAGCATATTTTTCAAGAACAAAACATCTTCTCAGTACTGTGAGAAAGACTTGTTGTCAAAGACAGCAAGGTTGTCTTGTGGGTGGGCGGGTTTTTCCAGGCCCACCTGTTGCCGGGATTGTCCAGTCCGGCCGAAAGTCAATGGACTTTTAACTGGGCCACCGCATCCTCCAAGAAAATCCTGGCCCAGGTCTTCTCAACTTTCTCACTGCTGCCCAGAGAAGCCGGATAAGTAACCATTAATGATTAAAACTATTGACCCTGTGCACGCATATCGTTCAGAGAAGGAAATGAATAATCAAGGACAAGGCCTTTTCAGCATTACATCAACTTACATATCAGAAAGAAAGGACTCGCGTTTTGATACCATCTTTCACCACCTCAATAAAATCTACATTCGCACCCAGTTAAGCAACACCTCAACTGAAAAAAAATCTCATCCTTGTTTTCAAATCCTTCCGTGACCTCACTCCTCCCTCTCTTTGTGATCTCCTCCAGCCCCACAACCCTCCAGGACCTCTGCACTTCTCAAATTCTGGCCTCTCGAGCATCCCCGATTTTAATCGCTCCAGCAATGGCGGCCATTCCTTCAGATGCCTCAGCCTTAAACTCTGGAATTCCCTCCCTAAACCCCTCTCAACCTTAAAAATATTCAATGACCCAGGCTCCACTGCTCTCTGCGGAAGAGAATTCCACAGACTAACAAGAGAAAAAAATTCTCCTCATCTCCATCTTAAATAGGAGACCCCTTATTTTGAAATTGTGCCGCCTAGTTTCAGTCCCCCCCACAAGAAGAAGTTTTCTCCCAGTATCCACCCTGTCAAGCCCCCTCTGGATCTTATCTGTTACAATAAGATCACCTCTCATTCTTCTAAACTCCAGTGGATACAGGCCCAACCTGTCCAACCTTTCCTGATAAGATCTTCGATCCCAGGTATCAGTTGAGTCAACCTTCTCTCAACAGCTTCTAATGTAATTATATCCTTTTTCAAATAAGGAGATGAAAGCTGTACACAGTTTACCAGATGTGGTCTCACTAACTGTAGCAAAACTTTCCTACTTTCATATTCCATTCCCCTTGCAATAAATAGCATTCAGTTTGCTTTCCTAATTACTTGCAGTACCTGAGTACTAGTTTTTTGTGATTTATGTACCAGGACATCCAGATCCCTCTGAATGTCAGAGTTCTGCAATTTCTCACCATTTAAATAATATGCTGCTTTACTATTCTTCCTGCCAAAGTGGATAAGTTCATATATTCCCACACTGTACTCCGTTAGCTAAATTTTTGCCCCCTCACTTTACCCATCTATATCCCTTTGCTGATTTCTTATGTCCTCTTCACCTCAATTTCCTCCATACCTTTGTGTCATCAGCAAATTTAGCAACCATACCTTTGGTCCCTTCATCCAAGTCACTTATATAAATTGTAAATAGTTGATGCCCCAGCACTGGCCCATGTGGTACACAACTAGTTGCAATAAATGGGAATATATAAGAGGGGTAGATAAAGCGAGAGATCTTGGCGTACAAGTACACAGGTCCCTGAAGGCAGCAGTTCAAGTAGACAAGGTTATAAAGAAGGCATATGGAATGCTCTCCTTCACTGGCAGAGGTATAGAATATAAAAGTTAGGATATAATGTTGGAATTGTATAAAACACTGGTGAGGCCACAACTGGAGTATTGTGTGCAGTTCTGGTCACTACATTACAGGAAGGACGTAATAGCTCTGGAGAGAGTGCAGAGGAGGTTTACAAGAATGTTGCCAGGGTTAGAAAAGTGTAGCTACAAGGAGAGATTGGATAGGTTGGGGTTAATTTCCTTAGAAAAAAGATGACTGAGAGGTGTCTTGATTGAGGCGTACAAAATTATATGGGGAATAGATAGAGTGGACAGGATAAAATTGTTTCCCTTGGTGGAGAATTCTAGAACCAGGGGACATAGATTCAAGATAAGTAGCAGAAGGTGTAGGGGGGACATGAGGAAGAACTTTTTTATGGAGAGGGTAGTGGGTGTCTGGAATTCGCTGCCCAAGTTGGTGGTAGAGGCAGAAACTTTAAACTCTTTTAAAAAGTACCTGGATCTGCACCTAAAGTGCTGTAAGCTACAGGGCAATGGGCCGGGTGCAGGAAGGTGGGATTAGGAAGGGCACCTGGGTGTCCTCGGGCTGGCATGGACAAGGTGGACTGAATGGCCTCCTTCTGTGCTGTAACTTTTCTATGGTTCTATCTTGCCAACCTGAAAAAGACCCATTTACTTCTACTCTGTTACCTGTTAGCAAACTAATCCTCTATCCATGAAAGGTGACACCCCGACCATCATGAGCTCTTATTTTGTGCAATAATCTTTGATGTGGTAAATGCCTTTTGGAAATCCAAGTGCACCCCATCTTTACACATCTTGCTTGTTACTTCATTAAAGAGCTCTTATAAATTAGTCAAACATGACATCCCTTTCACAAGACCATGTTTATTCTGCTGGATTGCATTAATACTTTCGAAGTATCCTGCTATAAACTCTTTAATAATAGATTTAATAATAGATTCTAGCACATTCCTTATGACATATGTTAGACAAACTGACCTGCAGTTTCCTGCTTTCTGTCTCCCTCCTCTCATGAATAGAGGAGTTACATTCACTGTCAGGTGGAAAATACAATGCAGAATCAAGCTGAATAAAGAAGGATCAGAGGGGAAGTGAAAAACCTAATAAGAAAAGGAAGGAGAGAGCATGAAAAGAGACTGGCAGTGAACATACAAGGTCTTCCATAAGCATGTAAATAATAACAGGGCGGTAAAAAAACGTGTAGGGCTCATCAGGGATAAAAAAGGGGACTTGCATTTGGAGGCAGGAGAATTAACGGGGATATTAATGAATACTTTGCATCTGTCTTTGCCAAGGAAGAATATGCTACCCAGGCTGAGGTGAGAGTGTAGATAACTGGTACACTAGAATAATTTACAATTGAGAAGAAGGAAGTGTTAGGAAGGCTGTCTTTATTTAAAATAGAAAATGTACCAGAGCTGGATGAGATGCATCCAAGGTTACTGAGAGAAGTGAGAGTGGAAAGCACAGGGGCACTAGTGATAATCTTCCAGTCTTCCTTAGACAGGGGAGAGGTGCCAGAGGACTGGAGAGCTGTGAATGTTACACCCTTGTTCAAAAAGGGATGCAAGAATAAAGCCAGCAACTAGAGACCAGTCAGTTTGACTTCTGTAATAGGGAAACTTCTTAAAACTATAGCTCGAGACAAAATCAGTAGTCACTTAGACAAGCACAGGATAATTAAGGAAAGGCAGCATGGATTCATCAAGGGAAAATCATGATTAATGGGGAGGTGATGGCTTAGTGGCATTGTTGCTGGACTAGTAATCCAGAGACCCAGCGTAATGCTCTGGGGACCTGGGTTCGAATCCCACCACAGCAGATGGTGAAATTCAAATTCAATAAAAATATGGAATTAAAAGCCTAATGATGACCATGAAACCATTGTCGATTGTTGTAAAAACCCATCTGGTTCACTAATGTCTTTTAGGGAAGGAAATCTGCCAACCTTACCTGGTCTGGCCTACACCTGACTCCAGACCCACAGCAATGTGGTTGACTCTTAAATGGCCGAACAAGCCACTCAGTTGTATCAGACCACCACAAAGTCTCAAAAAAGGAACGTAACTGGATGGACCACCCAACATCGACCTAGGCACCAGAAACGACAACGGCAATCTCAGCCCTGTCAACACTGCAAACTCCTCCTTACTAACATCTGGGGGCTACTGCCAAAATGGGGAGAGCTGTCTCACAGACTAGTCAAGCAACAACCTGACATCCTCACGGAATCATACCTGACAGATAATGTCCCAGACTCCACCATCACCATCCCTGGGTATGTTCTGTCCCACCGGCAGAACAGACCCAGTAGAGGTGGCACACAGCGATATACAGTCAAGAGGGAGTTGCCCTGGAGTCCTCAACATCAAATCCAGACTCCATGAAGTTTCATGGCATCAGGTCAAACATGGGCATGGAAACCTCCTGTTGATTACCATGTACCGCCCTCCCTCAGCTGATGAATCAGTGCTTCTCCATGTTGAATACCACTTGGAGGAAGCACTGAGGGTGGCAAGGGCACAGAATGTACTTTGGTGGGGGACTTTAACGTCCATTACCAAGAGTGGCTTGGTAGCACCACTACTGACCGAGCTGGCCGAGTCCTAAATGACATAGCTGCTAGACTGGGGACAGAATTTTGCCGTTGGTGGGCGTGCGGACCCCACCAGCTCGGCAGCAGGTGGACAGCTGACCCCCGCCACCGAAACGGGGCCCGCCGCCATTTTGAATGGGCTGGCCAATTAAGGCCCCGCCCAGCGGCCTTCCCGACAGGAAGCGCTATGCGCTATGCACTTCCTGTGTGGGAGTGGGGAGGGATTCCCCAGTTGTCAAAGTACGATCTTTCACACATGCGCAGTGCTCCCTGAGGCAAAGTCCTGTCTCAGGGAGATCACTGACCGGTAAGAAAAGTCTAAAAATAGGTAAATATTAAAATAATTAGCATGTCCCCCTCATGTGACAATGTCACACTAGATGGGACATGTTAATAATAAACACATAAAATTTATTAAAAGTTTAAAAAACGGACATGAAACCTCATCCGGCCAGTGGATGAGGTTTCCTGTATTATCAGAAGCCCCCTGGGGCTCCTGGCCTGCCTTAAGCTTGGCCGGGCAGGTCTTTAATTATCTTAATTAGCCTGTCAATGGCCTCAATTGGTCATTGACAGGTCGGCAGGCGGACGGCTGATTTCGCTGTCCGCCCTCCTTCCTGAATATTTAAATGGACCGGGATGACATCGGGGGTTCCTCCTGACATCATCCCACGTCATTTTCCCGTTGGTGAGCGGGCCCCACCCCCAAATCACCGAGGGGAAGATCCTGCCCTGGGTCTGCGGCAGGTGTGAGGGAACCAACAAGAGGGAAAAACATACTTGACCTCATCCTCACCAACCTGCCTGCTGCAGATGCATCTGTCCATAACATAATCGGTAGGAGTGTCCACCACACAGTCATTGTGGAGATGAAGTCCCACCTTCATTTTGAGGATACCCTCCATCGTGTTGTGTGGCACTACCACCGTGCTAAATGGGATAGATTTCAAACAGATCTAGCAACTCAAGACTGGGCATCCATGAGGCGCAGCAGAATTGTACTTGAACACAATCTGTAACCTCATGACCTGGCATATCCCCCACTCTAACAATACCATCAAGCCAGGGGTTCAATGCAGAGTGCAAGAGGGCATGCCAGGAGCAGCACCAGGTATACCTAAAAATGAGGTGTCAACCTGGTGAAGCTACAACACAGGGCTACTTGTGTGCCAAACAGCATAAGCAGCAAGTGATAGGCAGAGCTAAGCGATCCCATAATCAATGGAGCAGATCTAAGTCCTGCAGTCCTGCCACATCCAGTCCTGAATGGCGTTGGGCAATTAACTAACTCACTGGAGGAGGAGGCTCCACAAATATCCCCGTCCTCGGTGATGGAGGAGCCCAGCACATCAGTACAAAAGATAAGGCTGAAGCATTCGCTACGATCTTCAGCCAGAGGTGCCGAATGGATGATTCATCTCGGCCTCCTCCAGAGGTCCCCAGCATCACAGATGCCAGTCTTCAGCCAATTCGATTCACCCCACATGGTATCAAGTAACGACTAAAGGCACAGGATACTGCAAAGACTATGGGCCCTCACAATATTCCGGCAATATTACTGAAGACTTGTGCTCTAGAAGTTGCCAGGCCCCTGGCCAAGCTGTTCCAGTACAGCTACAACACTGGCATCTACCCAGCTATGTGGAAAATTGCCCAGGTATGTCCTGTACACAAAAAGCTGGACAAATCCAACCCGGCCAATTATCGCCCCATTAGTCTACTCTCCATCATCAGTAAAGCAATGGAAGGGGATCATCAACAGTGCTAACAAGCGGCACTTGCTTAGCAACAACCTGCTTACTGATGCCCAGTTTGGGTTCCGCCAGGGCCACTCAGCTCCTGACCTCATTACAGCCTTGGTTCAAACATGGACAAAAGAGCTGAACTCCCTAGGTGAGGTGAGTGACTGCCCTTGACATCAAGGCCACTTTTAACAGAGTGTGGCATCAAGGAGCCCTAGCAAACCTGGAGTCAATGGGAATCGGGGGAAAACTCTCCACTGGTTGGAGTCATACCTAGCACAAAGGAAGATGTTTGTGGTTGTTGAAGGTCAATCATCTCAGCTCCAGAACATCACCGCAGGAGTTCCTCAGGGTAGTGCCCTAGTTCTAACTATCTTCGGCTGCTTCAGAAGGTCAGAAGTTCCATCATAAGGTCAGAAGTGGGGATGTTCGCTGATGATTGCACGATGTTCAGCACCATTCGCAATTCCTCAAATACTGAAGCAGTCCATGTCCAAATGCAGCAAGACCTGGACAATATCCAGGCTTGGGCTGACAAGTAGGAAGCAATGTTCATGGTACACAAGTGACAGGCAATGACCATCTCCAACAAGAGAGAATCCAACCATCGCCCCTTGATGTTCAATGGCATTACTATAACTGAATCCCCCACTATCAACATCCTAGGGGTTACCATTGACCAGTAAATGAACTGGACTAGCCATATAAATACTGTGGCAATAAGAACAGGTCAGAGGCTAGGAATCGTGCGATGAGTAACTCACCTCCTGACACCCCAAAGCCTGTCCACCATCTACAAGGCACAAGTCAGGAGTGTGATGGGATACTCCCCACTTGCCTGGATGAGTGCAGCTCCCACAAAATTCAAGAAGCTTGACACCATCCAGGACAAAACAGCCCGCTTGATTGGCACCCCATCCACAAACATTCACTCCCTCCACCACCGATGCACAGTAGCAGCAGTGTATACCATCTACAAGATGCACAGCAGGAATTCACCAAGGCTTCTTATTCAGCACCTTCCAAACCCACGACCACTACCACTTAGAAGGACAAGGGCAGCAGATAGATGGGAACACCACCACCTAGAAGTTCCCCTCCAAGTCACTCACCATCCTGGCTTGGAAATATATCGCCGTTCCTTAATTGTCACTGGGTCAATATCCTGGAACTCCCTCCCTAACAGCGCAGTGGGTGTACCTACACCACATGGACTGCAGCCGTTCAAGAAGGCAGCTCACCACCACCTTCTCAAGGACAACAAGAGTTGGGAAATAAATGCTGGCCCAGCCAGCGAGGCCCACGTTCAGTGAATGAATATAAATAAAATAACTTGCTGAGCATTTTGAGGAGGTAACAGGGAAGGTTGATAAGGGCAATGCTGTTGATGTGGTGTACATGGATTTTCAAAGGGTATTTGATACAGTGCCACACAGCAGGCTTGTGAACAAAGTTCTGGGTCATGGAATAAAATAGACAGTAGGCACTTGGATAAGAAATTGGCTGAGTGACAGGGAACAGCAAGTAGTGATAAATGGTTGTTTTTCAGATTGGAGGAAGATTTGTCGGGGAGTTCCTCAGAGGCCAGTGTTGGGACCCTTGCTCCTCCTGATACATATTAATGACCTAGGCTGTGGTGTGCAGGGCATGATTTCAAAATTTGCAGATGATACAAAGATAGGAAACATTGTCAACTGTGATGGGGATAGTCTTAAGCCTCAAAAGGACATAGACATGTTGGTGGATTGGACAGACAAGTGGCAGATGAAGTTCAATGCAGAGACGTGTGAGGTGATTCATTTTGGCAGGAGGAATATGGAGAGACAGTATAAAAAAAAAGGGAACAACTCTGAAGGAGGTGCAGGAACAGAGGGACCTCGGTGTACACTTGGAGGACTGCTGGAGGCCAGTAATCTGTTGAGCCTGAGTCAGTTAAAGTTACTGCCGCACTCAATTTTTACGTCAGTGGTTCTTTCCAGGTCTCAGCTGGAGACCTTTTCAGGATTTTGCAAGCCTCCGACCACAGATGTATCCAGGAGGTCACGGCCAACCCTTTTTCTCAAGGCACAGAACTTCGTCAACCTCGACAGAGATCAGGCAAGCCAGGAGACTAGAGCGCTGGGAATTGCTGGGATTTCCAGATTCCCACAAGGGCAGGCTGCCATCGACTGCCTTCACATGGCTCTTAAATCTCCCTAGCAACAAGCAGTCCAGTATGTCAACCGCAAAGGCTTCCACACTCCCAACGTTCATCTGGCCCGCGGCCATAACAAAGGGGTCATGCAGGCGCGTGCAAGATGTCACAGAAGTGTCCACGACTTCATACACCCTCAGCAGGTCTCAGACATCTTCCAGGGACCACGCGGGATGCAGGTTTGGCTCCTCACGGGCAAGGGCAACCCACAAAGGACATGCCTGATGATGCCCGTGCAGTGGTCTCAGACTCCTGGTGAGAGAAGGGACAGGGAGGCTCATGCCACAACCCGGAATTTGGTTGAGCACACCGTTGGCATCCTGAAAATGAGGTTGTCAGACATCAGAGTGACTTGCTGCACATTGCACAACCTGGCATAGCAAAGCGGGGAGGACCCGGATGATGAGGAGGTGCAAGAGCTCCGATGAGGGTGATGAGGTCCTGGGAGGCGAGGGTGCAGGCAATGGGGCCACCGCACTGGTCAGACGAGCGGCAGACATACGCGTGAGATCTTCATTGCCACAAGGTTCCAGGAGGATGATGACGAGATGCAGTGAAGACACTCCTGAGATCTTCACATTGCATCAGGCCCTTATGCCCTCTTCACAACTTACTCTTCTACCTATCTTTGTGTTGTCTCCAAATGTAACGACCACACATTCTCTCCCTTCATCCAAGTCATTGATATAAATTGTCAATAGTTGAGGCCCCAGCACTTATCTCTCTGGCACTCCAAACATCACATCTTACCCAATCCGAAAATGACCCATTTATGCCTATTCCCTGTTTCCTGTTAGCTAACCAATCCACTATCTATGCTAATATGTTCCTCCCTGCACCATGAGCTCTTATCTTGCATAGTAACCTTTTTCAGGAAATCTAAGCACAGCACATTCACAGGTTACTTTCAGAAAGAACTCCAATAAATTACTCAAACGTGAATTCCGTTTCACGAAACCATGCTGATTCTCCCTGATTGCATTGAGATTTTCTAACTGCCCCATTATAATATCCTTTGCAATATATTCCAGCAATTTCCCGATGACAGATTCTAAGCTAACCGGCCTGTAGTTTCCTGCTTTTTGTCTCCCTCCTTTCTTGAGTAGAGGAGTCACATTCACTATTTTCCAAGCTTCCCAGAATCCAGGAAATTTTGGAAAATTACAACCAATTCATCTAATTTCTCAACAGCCACTTCTTTTAAGACTTCAGGGTGAAGACATGGGGACTTCTCAGCTTTTAGTTCTAATAATTTTCTCAGTGCCTTTTCCCTGGCGAATGTAATTGTTTTAAGTTTCTCCCTCCCTTTCATGTCCTGATTCGCACTTCTTTCAGGGATGTTATTTGTGTACTCTAAAGTGAGGGCAGACACAAAATATCTGTTCAGTTCATCCACCATTTCCTCATTTTGCATTATTAATTCCCCAGACTCATTCTCTAAAGGACCAATACTCACTTTACTTACTCTTTTCCTGTTTAAATGCCTTTTTGAACTCTTACTATCTGTTTTTTATATTTCTAGCTAGTTTACTCTCACACTCTAACTCCCCCCTCATTATTAGCAAGCGATGGGAAGTGTCATCAACAGTGCTATCAAACCGCAATTGCTTAGCAATAACCTGCTCACTGACACTCAGTTTGGGCTCCACCAGGGTCACTCAGCTCCTGACCTCATAGCTTTGGTCAAAACATGCACAAAAGAACTGAACTGAAGATGTGGGGTAAGCGTGACTGCCCTTGACATCAAGGCAGCATTTGACTGAGTGTGGCATCAAGGAGCCCTAGCAAAACTGGAGTCAATGGGAATCAGGAGGAAAACTCTCCACTGGTTGGAGTCATATCTAGCACAAAAAAAGATAGTTGTGGTTGTTGGAGGTCATGCATCTTAGCCCTGGGACATCGCTGCAGGAGTTCCTCAGGGTAGTGTCCTCGGTCCAACCATCTTCAGCTGCTTCATCAATGACCTTCCTTCCATCATAAGGTCAGAAGTGGGGATGTTCGCTGATGATTGCACAGTGTTCAGCACCATTCACACTTCCTCAGATACTGAAGCAGTCCATGTCCAAATGCAGCAAGACCTGAACAACATTCAGGCTTTGGTTGATAATTGGCTAACAACATTCATGCCACAAAAGTGCCAGGCAATGACCATCTCCAACAAGAAAGAATCTAACTATCTCCTCTTGACATTCAATGATGGCATTACCATAGCTGAATCCTTCACTATCAACATCCTGGGGGTTACCATTGACCAGAAAATGAACTAGTCCTGCTTTATAAATAGTGTGGCTACAAGAGCAGGTCCGAGGCTGGGAATTCTGCAATGAGAACTCACCTCCTGGCTCCCCATAGCCTGTCCACCATTTACAAGGCACAAGTTAGGAATGTGATGTAATACACTCGACTTGCCTGGATGAGTGCAGCTCCTACAACACTCAGGAAGCTATAATATCCTTTGTAATAGATTCCAGCAATTTTCTGATGACAGATGCTAAACCAACTGGCCTGTAGTTTCCTGCATTTTGTCTCCCTCCTTTCTTGAATAGAGGAGTCACATTCACTATTTTCCAAGCTGATGGAACCTTTCCAGAATCCAAAGAATTTTGGAAAGTTACAACTAATGCATCTATTCTCTCAGCAGCCACTTCATTTAAGACTCCAGGACAAAGTAGCCCGCTTGATTGGCACCCCATCCACCACCTTTAACATTCATTCCCTCCATCACTAACACACAGTAGCAGCAGTGTGTACCATCTACAGGATGCACTACAGAGACTCACTAAGGCTCCTTAGACAGCAGCAGCCAAACCCACAACCTCTACTACCTAGAAGGACAAGGGTAGCAGATGCATGGGAGCACCACCACCGGCAAGCTCCCCTCCAATCACACACCATCCTGACTTGGAAATATATCAACTGTGGCTGGGTCAAAATCCTGGAACTCCCTCCCTAACACTACTGTGGGTGTACCTACACCACATGGACTGCAGCGGTTCAAGAAGGCTGCTCACCACCACCTTCTCAAGGGTAACGCGGGATGGGCATTAAATGCTGGCCCAGCCAGCGAAGCCCACAGCCTATGAACAAATAATTAAAAAAAATCATGCTTTGCTGTTCTTTATATCCTGTCCAATCATCTGACATACCACTCAACTTTGCAGAATTATACACGTTTTCTCTCAATTTGATACTTTCCTTAACTTCCTTGGTAATCAATGGTTGGCGTGTCTTTCTGAGTCTTTCTCACTGGAATGTATCTTTTCTGAATATTCTGAAATATCTCCTTAATTGTCTGCAACTGCATTTCTACAGACTTATCCTTAAAATAATTTCCCAGTTCACTTCAGCCAGCTCTGTCTTCACGCATTCATAATGCCCTTACTTAAGTTTAAAACATTAGTCTTAGATCCACTCCTCTCTTCCTCAAACTGAATGTGAAATTCAATCATATTATGATCACTGCTGCCTAGGTGGGGGGGCCTTCAGTGTAAGGTCATTATTTAACCCTGTCTCATTGCACATTGCCAGAATAGCTTGCTCCCTTGTTGGCTCTAGAATGTACCACTCTAAAAAGCCATCCAGAACTCATCAGTCAGGCTACCTTTGTTTATCTGATTTGTCCAATCTACACATAGATTAAAATCATTTATGATTATCTCCATAGCTTTTCCACAAACCCCATCATTCTTCCTGTATATTCTGTCCTAGTGTGTGGTTACTGTTAGGGGGCCTATGAACCACTCCCACAGGTAAGTTCTTACTTTTATTATTTTTTGATCTCTACCCAAACTGGTTCTACATCTTGACCTCCAGAACTAAGGTCTGGATTGTGTACCAAAGTCATCCTTAATTATTAGAACTACCCCTTCAGCTTTTCCTAGCTTCTTATTCTTCCTAAATGTCCAGTATGCTTAGATATTCAGGTCCCAGCCTTTGTCTGGAGCACTGGAGTGCTGCTTTGGGCTGCATTAGAGTGCTTTGGTTAGAGTTTGGTGAGAAAGGGAATTTTAAGGGTTAATTTCTATCTATAGTCTAATCTTTCTTTAACTTAGCAACTAACTAAAAGTTGCTCTTTGGGTTGGGAGAAGGTGAGTTTTAATCCAGCTTTAAAATGGGGATTATACAGGCTGTGCTTGCAGCTGCAGCTAGTTAATTAGTTAACTGGCTTAAACAGGTATTCAGACATTAGATTCAGACAGCATAAAAGCAAGCCATATACAGTGCTACTTTTGTCTGCACTGGAGTGCTGCTTTGGGTTGCATTAGAGTGCTTCAGTTGGAGTTTGGTGAGAGAGGGAGATCACAAAAGAGGGGAGGAGGGAGCCTTTCATTTTCTACCTTTCCTCAGTAAAAAGAGCAGCGGCCTTGGTTAATAGGACCTGGTAAGTATTTATTCTGTCCTTAATATTCTCTCAGCTAGAGGAAGTAAAAGTAAAGGGAATAATTTAAGGGTAAGTCATGGCAGGCAAGTTGGCCAAGTGGAATGCTCCTCCTGTGTGATGTGGGAAGTCAGGGACATTTCCAGTATCTAGGGCGACCATTTGTGCAGGAAGAGTCTTCAGCTGCAGCTCCTCGAAATCCGTGTTTCGGAGCTGCAGCTGCGCCCAGAGTCACTGTGGAGCATCCGCAAGGATGAGACCTTCATGGATAACAATTGCAGTGAGGTGGTCACACTGCAGGTAAAGCGTGCACAGGCAGAAAGGGAATGGGTGACCACCAGACAGGGTAAAAGCACTAGGCAGCTAGTGCAGGAGTCTCCTGGGTCCATTTCCCTCTCCAACTGATTTGCCATTTTGGATACTGCTGGGGGAGATGGTTTCTCAAGGGAATGGAGCAAGAGTCAAGTCTGTGGCACCACAAATGGCTCAGCTGCATAGGGGGTAGGAGGGGGGTAATAGTGGGAGAGCAATACTGATAGGGGATTCTATCATAACGGGAACAGGTAGCTGTTTCTGTGACAGCATACATGACACCAGGATGATATGTTGCCTCCCTGGTACCAGGGTCAAGGATGTCACTGAGTGGCTGCAGATCATTCTAAAGGGGGAGGGTGAACAGCCAGAGATTGTGGTCCATATCGGTACCAACAACATGGGCAAAAAGAGGGATGAGGTCCTGAAAGCAGAATATAGGGAGCTAGGAAATAAATTAAACAGCAGAACCTCAAAGGTAGTAATCTCAGGGTTATTCAGTGCCACATGCTAGTGAGATCAGGACTAGGAGAATAGACCAGGTGAATGTGTGGCTGGAGAGATGCTGTAAGAGGGAGGGATTTAGATTCCTGAGGCATTGGGATTGATTCTGGGGGTGGGACCTGTACTAGCTGGACGGGTTGCACCCCAGCAGGACCAGGACCAATATCCTCGCAGGGGCATTCGCTAGTACTGTGGGGGAGGGGTTAAACTAGAGTGGCAGGGGGATGGGAACCTGAGCGGGGAGGCATAAGAGAGGGAAACAAAGAAGATAGAAAAGAAGAAAGCAAAAATGGAAGGCAGGGGAAACAAGCGCTAGCAGCAAATAGGGCCATAGTACAAAAAAAATTGCGTAAAACTGTTAAAAAAACAAGTCTGTAGGCACGGAACCTGAATGCATGGAGCATTTGCAAAAGGGTAGACCAATTAACAGTGCAAATAGATGCAAATGGGTATGAAAAGATCATGATTATGGAGACATAGCTGCAGGGTCACCAAGGCTGGGAACTGAATTTCCAAGGGTATTCAATATTTCGGACAGACAGGCAAAAAGGAAACGGTGGCGTGGCATTGTCAGTTATGGATGAAATTAGTGCAGTAGTGAGGGAAGATGTTGGCTCAGAAAACCTAGATGTAGAATCAGTCTGGGTGGAGCTAAGGAGCAACAAGCGATGGAAAACATGAGTGGGAGTTGTCTATAGGCCTCCAAACAGTAGTGATAAGGCAGGGGACAGTTTTAGACAGGAAATTAGAGATTAGTAACAAGGGTGCTACAGTAACCATGGGTGACTTTAATCTACATATAGACCATGGCAGATGAATTTGTGGAGTGTGTATAAGCTGGGTTTTTTTTAGACCAGCATGTTGAGGAACCAATGAGGGAACAGGCTATCCTGGATTTGGTTTTGTGCAATGAGAAGGGGTTAATTAATAATCCTGTTGTGCGGGGTCCTTTAGGGGACAGTGACCACCATATGATAGAATTCTTCATTAGAATGGAAAGTGAAGTAGTCGGATCCAAAACCAGGGCCCCAAATCTTAACAAAGGAAACCACGTAGGTATGAGGCATGAGTTGGCTAAGAGAGATTGGGGAACTTCATGAAAAGGCATGATGGTAGATAGGCAATAGCTAATGTTTAAAGAATGAATGTAAACCTTGCAACAGATATATAGTCCTTTCTGGCGCAAAAACACAACAGGAAATGTGGCCCAACCATGGCTAACTAAAGGAATAAAGAAAGTATTAGATCCAAAGAGGAATCATATAAAGTTGCTTGAAAAAGTAGCAAACCTGAGGATTGGGAACAGTTTAGAATTTAGCAAAGGAGGACCAAGAGATTGATTAAGAGGGGAAAAATAGAGTATGAGAGTAAACTTGCAAGGAACATAAAAGAGGGCTGTAAAAGCTGCTATATGTATGTAAAAAGCAAAAGATTAGTGAAGACAAATGTAGGTCCCTTATAGCCTGAAACGGAAAAATTTATAAAAGAAAACAAGGAAATGGCAGAGCAATTAAACAACTACTTTAGCTCAGTCTTCACAGAGGAAGACACAAATAACTTCCCAGAGATACGAGGGAACCAAGGGTCTAGTGAGAAGGAGGAATTAAAGGAAAGCAGTATTAGTAACACAATAGTGCTGGAGAAGTTAATGGGACTGAAAGCCAATAAATCCCCAGGACCCAATAATGTACATCCCAGGGTACTAAAGGAGGTGGCCATTGAAATAGTGGATACGTTGATTGTCACCTTCCAAAATTCTATAGACTCTGGAACAGCTCCTACAGATTGGAGGGTGGCAAATGTAACCCCACTGTTTAAAAAAGTAGGGAAGGAGGAAGCAGCAAATTACAGACCAGTTAGCCTAATGTCAGTAAGAGAGAAAATGCTAGAGTCTATTATAAAGGACGTGATAACAGGACACTTAGAAAATATCAACAGGATTAGGTAAAGACAACATGGATTCATGAAAGGGAAATCATGTTTGACAAGCCAACTGGTTTTTGAGGACATAACTAAGCAGAATATATAAGGGAGAACCAGTGGATGTGGTGTATTTGGATTTTCAGAAAGCTTTTGATAAAGTTCTACATAGGAGGTTTGTGTGTAAAATTAAAGCCCATGGGATTTGGGGGTAATGTATTGGTGTGGATTGAGAATTGGTTGGCAGCCAGGAAACAGAGTAGGAATAAATGGGCCTTTTTCAGAACGGCAGACAGTGACCAGTGTGGTACCGCAGGGATCAGTGCTTGGGCCCCAGTTATTCACAAAGTATATCTGTGATTTTCTGGTGCCCTGATTAATATTTATCCCTCAGCCAGCATCACAAAAACAGGTTATCTGGTCGGGGTCACATGGGAGCTTGCTCTGCGCATATTAGCTGCCATGTTTCCTGCAACACATCAATAGTGTTTCATTGGCTAAAAAACACTTTGCGTCTAAGGTTGGGAAAGGCACTAGAGAAATGCAAGTTCTTTCAGTGACAGCTCATCAGGATAATACCCAGGGTGCACTGAGAGACCAGATAATCTTAGTGTTCATTCGAAATGAGATGGTTATAGCCTGAGATTCCTGAGGGAATTGATAACATATTGCCTCCACAACTCGGGTCATACCTGCTTGTTATTTAAAATTCTCACATCTCCTTTACAAATTGTCCCAGATTTACACAAAGTGCGGTAAAGGGCAGGAAAAAGGAGGTTTTACCTGTCGGTCGCAATAGCGGGTTCCGCGCCATGTCGTCCCACTCCTGCTGTGTCCCATCTCATCAATAACGCATCCCCGATAAACGCACCAGATCGCTGGCGGAGCAGCCTCTGATTCACCTGCTCCAGCATCGCCTGAGGCTTTCAGTAACCCGGGTGCCATATTTAAAGGGTGTCCCTGCCAGAGCGAGCACTCCTCTAAGGGGATTGGAAGCTGCAGCAAGGGCATTGCTGCCAAAGGGAGGAAACGTGCTGCCCCCAATTTTAGCGACGCCTCCGTCAGGATGCTGTGGAGACCCACTGCGCAGTCTTAGACCACCACTCTGGGTGAAGAGCGGTGAGCAAGGCTGTCAATCCAGAGGGAAGGTTGTGACATCGGTGGTCAGCGCCAACGCCCTGCAAAGGAGGACAGCCATTCAGTGCCGAAAGAGAATCAATGACCTCTGCCGTTCCTCCAGGGTAAGTTACCCTTCTCATTGTTCTCAGCTCACACGCTCTCAAGCCCATCACACATCCACAGGGATCTCACTCACTGCAAGTTCAAGGGACATCACCGTCCACTCCCTCACACACACCTTCACCAGTCCTGCAGATTGTGCCCTCATCTCCTCCATGGCACCACTCACCGCCCGCACATGCCACGCATCCTCCTCATCTGTTCTAGCTGGTGTCCGGCTTATACTCTCTGCATCTGTCTTCACGCAGGACAAGCTGGCACACAACCAGAGGGAGAGGTTTCAGGCTGGTATAGGAATGCTTGGCATGCCCGGTCCTCACAGACTTTGAAAATAAAGTCATCCAGCGGGCCGGCAACGATCTGGGCTGTTCCTGTGCTGTTGGTTTCTGAGGTTGGCAGCGCCCAACCAGGTGAGGGTCCAGCAGTGCAACATCCATCAGGTAACCACGCTGTGAGAGAGTTCCCCTGCTCCGCAGTCCCCTGCCGTGTACTAATTACCTCTCCTGTTTTCACAGGCAAATCTGGGAAGCAGCTGAGGGGATCCACAACCCAGGTACTCGATTCAAGCCCTGAAGACACCTCAGAAGAAGAATCTGATGACATCTTCACCGAAGACCAGTCACAGCGCTCACCCACACCTTCCACCAGCTCAGCGACACACACCTCAGTGGGACCTAGTAGCCTCGGGGTCACAGTCTAGTGAGCACAACGCACTGTCTGATCCACAACAGGCAGCAGTGGGGACTTCCCAGGCTATGGGTACTCGGAGGACTGCTGGAGGCCAGGAACCTGTTGAGTCCAAGTCAGATGACGAGCCTCTGGACTCGGTCATGTCACAGTCACTGGAGCTGCAAAGGCAAGCTCAGGAACATCAGGAAGGGATGTCCACTGCTCTCCTGAGACTGCAAGGCACGATGGAAAAGTTCGTCGGCCTTCATTCTGAGGTAACAACGCAGCAGGCCAACACAACGAAGTCGACAGAGGTAGGATGGCAGATGCCATGGAGACTTTGGTCCAGGACATCGGCCCTGTACTGATGCGCGGGCTGAACTCCATCACTGACGCCATAGTTGGCCTCTAACAGTCTCAATGCGAGAAGGGTGCTAGGCAGCTCAATCTCACTCCAGCTTCTCCTACTCAAGGAGGCAGCCAGAGGCCCTCGGGCACCCATAAGGAGGAGGATCAGCAGGTGCACACCCCGGGGCCATCCACCCAGGTGACTCCGGGAGCGTCCGATCCACCTGAATCCCCTCTCCCTGTGACCCCAGCAGCTCCAGCTCCACAGGCCGAGGAGGGAGCCACTGCCACACAGCAGGATGAGGAAATAAGCCTGTGACCCTCCGGGTCTCGGGCCCCCCAGAGGGCCTCACAAGGTGTTTGCGTCACTTAGATTGGTTCCCTTACAAGATAAAGGCAGGTGTGCATCAAGCCGATGCCAGTTCCTTGTAAGAACTACTCAGCTATTTCCCTTCTCCCAAAACAAAAACAGAAACAGAAATACCTGGAAAAACTCAGCAGGTCTGGCAGCATCGGCGGAGAAGAGCAGAGTTGATATTTTGAGTCCTCATGACCCTTCAACAGAACTGAGTAAAAATAGGAAAGGGGTGAAATATAAGCTGGTTTAAGGGGGTGGGGGGGGGTGGAGGGGGTTGTTGGGACAAGCAGCCAGTAATAGGTGGAGATAACCAAAAGCTGTCACAGACAAAAGAACAAAGGTGTTGAAGGTGGTGATATTATTTAAAGGAATGTGCTAATTAAGGGTAGAAAGCAGGACAGACAAGGTACAGCTAGTCCTTGTGGGGGTAGGGCAATACTAAAAAGGCTAAAAGGTAGAGATAAACAATGGGTGGAAATACATTTAAAAATAATGGAAATAGGTGGGAAAAGAACAATCTATATAAATTATTGGAAAAAACAAAAAGGAGGGGGAAGAAATGGAAAGAGGGTGGGGATGGAGGAGAGAGTTCAAAATCTAAAGTTGTTGAATTCAATATTCAATTACAGAAGGCTGTAAAGTGCCTAGTCGGAAGATGAGGTGCTGTTCCTCCAGTTTGCGTTGAGCTTCACTGGAACATTGCAGCAAGCCAAGGACAGACATGTGGGCATGAGAGCAGGGTGGAGTGTTGAAATGGCAAGTGACAGGAAGGTCTGGGTAATGCTTGCAGACAGACCAAAGGTGCTCCGCAAAGCGGTCACCCAGTCTGCTGCCTTCTCCTCATAGCCCTACAAATATCTTCCCTTCAGGTGCTTATCCAATTCTCTCTTGAAAGCCATGAATGAACCAGCCTCCACCGCACTCTCGGACGGTGCATCCCAGATCCAGTACCCACTGACTGTGTGAAAAAGCCTTTTCTCATGTTGCCTTTGGTCAATCACTGTCTCTGCTTCTTAACCCTTCTGCCATTGGGAATAGTTTTTTAAATCTACTCTGCGTAGACCCCTCATGATTTTGAACTCTGTCAATTCAGGGCTTTCATAATACACAATCTTCAATAATAATTGATTGACAATCAAGCAGTCTATTCACTGAGTACAATTATTCATAATTATTCACCCACCACCTTCAACATTCACTTCCTCCACCACCGACGCACAGTAGCAGCAGTGTGTACCATCTACAAGAGGCAATGCAGGAATTCACCAAGTGTCCTACTACTTAGAAGGACAAGGGCAGCAGACACATGGGAACACCACCACCTGCAAATTCCCCTCCAAGTCACTCACCATCCTGACTTGGAAATATATCAGCCGTTCCTTCACTGTCACTGGGTCAAAATCCTGGAACTCCCTCTCTAACAGCACTGTGGGTGTACCTACACCACATGGACTGCAGCGGTTCAAGAAGGCAGCTCACCACCACCTTCTCAAGGGGCAATTAGGGATGGGCAATAAATGCTGGCCTTGTCACTGATGCCCATGTCCTGTGAATGAGTAAAAAAACACAAGGACTGCCATTGTGCCAAATCCTCCACTGTGAACGTTAAATCAGAAAACTGATTCCTTGACGTTCCACAAAACAATTCAGAAATGAAATGGTCCAACTCAGGTTCTTTGATACAAGGTGTACCGGCTCCCTAAGCCACGGGCTCTGGGATTACTTTCCTAAACCTCCCTGTCTCTCTCACCACCTTTAAGACGTTTCGCAAATCCTACCTCTCTGACCGAGCTGTTGGTTCCACGTCCCAATATCTGTTTACGTGTCTCGGTGTCAGATATTTGATAACGTTCCTGTGGAGCATCTTGGGATGTTTTGCTGTATTAAAATTGCTACGTAAATGGGAGTTGTTGGGTGCAATTTTCACACGTGCCAATGCTTTTCTCATATCACGGACAGCAGAGCAACAAGCCATTCAGCCCAGCCGATTAATTCAACCCCATCAGCGTATCTTTCTATTTCCTTCTCGCATCTTTCCAACAAATGGATTAGGCTAATTGTCTCAACAATTCCAGGTGGTAGCGAGTTCCACATTCCCACCACTCTCTGAGTCAAGTGGTTTCTCCTGAATTCCACGCTGGGCTTATGAGGAACCATTTTCTATTTAAATGCCCCCACCCTGGTCTCTCCCACAAGTGGAAGCATCTTCTCTGCATCAACCTTAACAAACATCCTCATCAGGGTTTTTAAAAAACCTCTATTCAATCACCTCTATCTTAGGTACATAGATACATATACATACAAACTAGGAGCAGGAGTAGGCCATCCACCCCTTCGAGCCTGCTCTACCATTCAATATGATCAGGGCTGATCCTCTATCTCAACGCCATATTCTCGCTTTCTCTCCATACTCCTTGAATGCCCCCAATATACAAAAATTTATCAATTTCTTTCTTGAATATAGTCAGTGACCCGGCCCCCACAGCCTTCTGTGATAGAGAATTTCACAGGTTGACCACCCTCTGAGTGAAGACATTTTTCCCCATCTCAGTCCTAAATGGCCTGCCCCATATCCTGAGACTGTGGCCCCTGGTTCTAGACCCCCCCAACCAGGGGAAACATCCTCCCTGCATCTAGTCTGTCTAGCCCTGTTAGAATTTTATATGTTCCAATCAGATTCTCTCTCATTCTTCTAAACTCTAGTGAGTACAGGTCCAGTCAAACCAATCTCTCCTCATCTGACAGTCCTGCCATTCCCGGTATCAGCCTAGTGAATCTTCGCTGCACTCCCTCTATGGCAAGAATATCCTTTCTTAGGTAGGGAGACCAAAACTGCTTGCAATACTCCAGGTGTGGTCTCACCAAGGCCCTGTATGACTGCAGTAAGACATCCTTACTTCTGAACTCAAATCCTCTTGTAATTAAGGCCAACATACCATTTACCTTCCTAACTGCTTGCTGCACCTGGTGTACAGGGACACCCAGATCCCTTTGTACACCCACATTTCCCAATATATCACCATTTAAATAATACTCTGCCTTTCTGTTTTTCACACCAAAGTGTATAACTTCACATTTATCCACGTTTTTCTGCATCATGTGTTTACCCACATACACAACTTGTCTAAATCAGCCTGAAGCCTCCTTGCATCCTCCTCACAACCCCGCCCAGTTTTGTGTCATCAGCAAACTTGGAAATATTGCATTTGGTTCCCTCATCCAAGTCATTTATATATATCGTGAATAGCTGGGGCACAAGCATTGATCCCTGCGGCACACCACCCGGATAAAGACCCATTTATTCCCACACTCTGTTTCTGGCCTGTCAACCAATTCTCAATCCATGCCAGGATATTACCCCCAATTCCATGTGCTTTAATTTTGCCCACTAGCCTCTTATGTGGGACCTTATCAAAAGCCTCCTTGAAATCCAAATACACCACATCCACTGGTTCTCCCTTATCTATTCTACTAGTTATATCCTAAAAAAGCTCCAACCGATTAGCTAAGCATGATTTCACTTTCATAAACCCATCTGACTTTGTCTAACCCCGTTAATGCTTTCCAAGTGTTCTGTTATCACACCTTTTATAATAGACTCTAGCATTTTCCCCTCTACTGATGTTAGGCTAACTGGTCTGTAATTCTGTTTTTTTCCTCTCCCTCCTTTTTTAAATAGTGGGGTTACATTTGCCACCCTCCAATCTGTAGGAACTGCTCCAGAGTCTAGGGTATAGAATTTTGGAAGATGACCACCAATACATCCAATATTTCCACTTCCTTCAGTGCTCTAGGGTATAGTTTATTAGGCCCTAGGGATTTTTCAGCCTTTAACCCCATTAATTTCTCTAGCACCATTTTTTTTTATAATACTGATTTTCTTCAATTCCTCCCTGTCACTAGACCCTTGGTTCCCTAACATTTCTGGGAAATTATTCATATCCTCTTTTGTGAAGACAGGACTAAAATGTGTGTTCAATTCTTCTGCCATTTCTTTGTTCCCCATTATAATTTCCCCAGTTTCTGACTGTAAGGGACCTAGTTTGTCTTTGCTAATCTTTCTCTCTTCACGTATTTATAGATGCTTTTACAGTCAGTTTTTATGTTCCCTGCAAGTTTAGTCTCATACTCCATTTTCCCCTTCTTGATCAATCATTTCGTCCACTTTTACTGAATTCTAAACTGTTCCCAATCCTCAGGCTTGCTGCTTTTCCTGGCAATTTTATACATCTCCTCTTTGGATCTAATATTATCCCTAATTTCTTTTTTAATCCATGGTTGAGCCACCTTTCCTGTTTTACTTTTGCACCAGACAGGAATGAATAATTGCTGTAATTCATGTATACGTTCCTTAAATATTAGCCATTGCCTATCCACTGTCAACCCTTTCAGTAAGGTTCCCCAATCCATCATTGCCAACTCACGCCTCATAGCCTCCTAGTTCTGTTTATTTAGATTCAGGACCCTAGTTTCAGATTCAACTTCTTCACTCCCCATCCTAATGAACAATTCTATCATTTTATGGTCGCTCTTCCCCAAGGGACCCTGCACAACAGAATGGTTAATTAATCCTTTCTCATTGCACAGTACCCAGTCTAGGATAGCCTGCTCTCGAGTTGGTTCCTCCAAGTATTGGTCTAAAAAACCATCACATACACACGCCAGGAATTTCTCCTCCACAATATCATTGCGAGTTTGGTTTGTCCAATCTATATGTAGATTAAAGTCACCCCTGGTTACAGTTGTACCCTTACTGCTTGCATCTCTAATTTCTTGTTTAATGTCTATCCTTACACCTCCATTACTGTTTGGAGGCCTGTAGACATCTTCTTTATTCTTAGGAAAAGTGCCCCAGCCTGTTCAATCTTCCCTGGTGGGTGTAACCTCTCCGTTCCGGGATCATCGTTTCTGCACTTTTCCTGGTGCCTCTGTCACCATAATGACCTTATAAGCGTGGAGCTCAGCAACTGGATTGACCTTAGAGAACTTGTTAGTGATTTCTAAACTTAAGTTAGCATAAGTCTGGCTTTTTTTCCGGTTAGTTGGTTCCAGAGTTAATGATCAAACGGCGTATGAACGGTTTAACTCACATAACCCTTGGCTGATTGATTAGATGCACATTTAATAGAAAAGAATAGAAAGAACCAGAGGGGGGAGATGAGGAGATTTTTCCTTATGCAGTGGCTGTGATTTGGAACGCACTGCCTGAAAGGCCAGTGGAACAAATTCAACAGTAACGTCCAAACAGGGAATTGGATAAACACTTGAAGGGGAGAATTTTGCAGGACGGTGGGGAAAGAATGGGGAGAGTGGGAATAATTGCATAAGCTCTTTCAAAAGGTTGCCTGGTGGGCCAGGATTTTGCATTCGATGGGCAGACTCGGTGGGAGGGGGGGGGTGGGGGAGGGGCGGTCAGGAACCCGATTGCACCCCCCCCCCACCCCCCGATCGGCTCTGCGCCGCCATTTTACACAGGCGGCCCAGTTACGACCCGCCCAGCGTAACGCGCGACTGCGGCATCAGCGAGAAGGGGGTGGGCGGGGCTGGGAGCTCGATGTCCCTCGGGTCCAATGGGGACCCGGCGGCCAATTCAATGGCGGCCAAGGCGGCCAGGTGAAGGCTGCCGGTGACTCGGAGGACCCTCGGCGCGGGGAACCTCAGAGCCGGACACGGCAGGCCGGAGGGCAGCTTGGCGGGGCACACTGCCCCCTGTCATTCGGACGAGGGTCTCGCTGCCCTCCTGGGGGAGGTGGCAGCCACGCCGGGATATAATGGTCCCCAGGGACGGGAGGAGGGGACCCCTCCCACCTCACCAAAAATGCCTGGCAGGAGGTGGCGTCCAGGGTGAGCTCCCACGACGTGGTGAGGTACACAGGGGTGCAGCGCCACAAGCGCTTCAATGATCTCCTGCGATCGGGAAGGGTGAGTACCGTGTTGGTATCGGTCACTTAGCACAGCAGTTAGGAGCGTCCTCCTACCCCCACCCCTGACCTCAGGGTTCTTAGAGTGCGATTGGCAAATGTCAATGAGGCAGGAGCTGGCCAAGTGGGTGAGCGCTGGCTGCTTGGACTGAGTGTCTTGCAGCTCCAGGGTCACGAATCGGCTGAGCCCGGCGACGTGTTCCTCAGGTGGGGTTGGCCATGGTGCAATGGCGCTGCAGGTAGAGAGGGGACCAATCAATGCTCCTCTGTCCTTTCAGGAGAAGACATCCCATTACAATGCAGAAAGGTTGCAGACTGGCAGGGGACTCCCCCCCACCTTCTAATCCTAACTCGAGATGAGCAGGAGGTCCTGGAGCTGGAGAGGTGCCATGTACCTAGTCACCCGGCTGCGGTGAGGTTGGGGTGCCACAGGGAGGTAAGAGTGCAGTGAACTGAGGTCAGAATGTCTGTAATAGCAACCACCCCACTGTTGTCTCAATATTGATGTGAGCCTCGAACATGGAATCCCCATTGATAATGGGAAGACCCTGATCCGGGTGCCAGGCAATGCACAGTAACTGTGTAATGACTTCAACTAATGACATATCCTTGTTGTTCCTTTCAGCCTCATCAGCAGCCCATCGGGGTCAGGAGCCTGAAGGCTCACCACTGACCTCAGGGGACATGGACGATCGAAACGCACCAGCGTCACCCCCTCTCAGCCAGGCAGGCACCAGCGCAGATACCAGCACCTTGGTGGGCATTAGATCATCGGGTAGTATCTCGGTGCACAGCGGAGAGGTCACTTCACACTCGCTTGGGGTACAGGTGGGGGCAGAGAGTGCCCAGGGCGCCGGCAGTCAGAGGAATGCTGGGGACCAGGAACATGCTCAGTCAGTGGCTGATGATGGGCCTCTGGAGTCGTCCCTGAGGCAGCAGATGCTGGAAGTCCAGCAGGGTGTGCGGGAGGATCTGGCGGAGATACATGAGGGAATGTGTACCATGGTCTCCATTGTGGAGGAGTCCATGTGGAGCATGAGCAATGCAACGACCCTCATGGCCGAGCGCACTGCCTCCTCCATGGAGACTGGTGACTGTCATGGAGAGGCTCCTCCAGGAGCTGAATCAGGGCTTCCTGGGGATGTCAGACCTGCAGCCCTCACACAGCCAATGGCCTCAGGTGGTCAGTGCCCGTGTGGGAGATGGATTGGGCACCCAGTTTCCCAGCTCGGTGCCCGTCCAACAATGGTGAGCAGGGAGGTCCACAGTGACCTCACGTTGGCGCATGAGCTGCCTGTTGTCCCTGTGGGCTCCTCTCAGGGCGCTCTGGATGATGGCAGCAGCTCCACCCCCCCCACCAGTGACTGTGGTATCTGATGAGGTTGCGGTGACTGGGGAGGTGCCAGCTGTGGTCTGGCCATTCCCTCCCAGGCGGGGCCAGCACAGGCTCCACAGGCTATAGGACGCCTGCCAAGGTCACCAAGGCCAACAGGACAGCGGAGTGAGCAGCTGGCTCCAATATCGGTGCCAGCGAGGGGGGAGAACCAACAAGCGAAAACTTAAAGCACCTTAGGCACTACACGGGCTTATCACTGGTGATATTTTTTCCCCCATTTTTACGTTAATTATTAGTAGGTATGATGGAGAACACCTTTCCATTTAATTTGCTTTATGTATGCCAGGCACCACATTAAATGTGTTTGTGTTCAACAAGCCTCTGGGTGCTTTATTAATTCTGCAGGCACAGGGTGACCCATGATGTTATGAGTGACTCGTTTGTCATTGAACTTTATTAAAATGGCATAAAGCACATGTTGTTCACCAAGCAAATGTTCTTTCTTGTCAGGTATCGAGTATGGAGCCTGCAGCCCTGGCATGTGGTGGTGGTTCTTATTTGGTGGGCTCGCTGAAGGAGCGTTGGATCAAAGTGTCCCGGGTGTCCCTGCCCCCCTGGAGGTTGTCCAGGTCAGCGTCTACCCCCTCAGCATTCTCCTGACCGTGCTCGTCCTCAGACTCACAACTGGACTCATCGTCGGCTGCTTCTTCCTCCAGTTGGTTCCCCCTTTCCAGCGCCAGATTGTGGAGAGTGCAGCATGCAACCACTATCAGTGACACACGCCCTGGGGGGTACTGGAGTGCGCCCCCTGAACGGTCCAGGCATTGGAAGCGCATCTTGAGTACACTGATGGTTCTCTCTAGTAGTGAATGAAAGTCAATGCACGCCTGAACAGAGCGTCTGTCACCAGATGCAACCGTGTGACAGTTGATTGGGAAACTCCATAAAATCACCCACTGAGCCCTGGAAAGATCCGGAGGCATAGAAGTTGACGGTCACTGTGACCTTCTGCGCCACTGGCATGGGGTGTCCACCCACACAGTCGGACGCTGATCTCAGGGCCGATCGTCTGACAGTTGGAGGTCACTGTCCCCCTGGAGAGCCTCCTTCGGCACTGCACCTCAGACATACTGAGGTAGCTGCATCGTCTCCTGTGAACCCTGGCAGCAGGATAGTGGCGTCTTCTGTGGCCCCTTCCGCCTTGGACTACCTGCTGACCCCCCCTTGTGCCTGCGCCTGTCCTCACACAGGTCTCTCCCCTGGAGACAGAGTAGGGACATCTGGCCTCGTCTCCCTTCTGTCCCTCTCTTCCTCCTCCTCATTGGAGGAGGTGCCTCCAAGCGGAGACCACAATCTCCATTCCCAGGGTGAGGGAAGGCTGTCCGATTCCTGGAAGGCCCCAAGTGCTGTGAACCCTCCGGAGTCCTGAACCGAAGCCTCTTACTCCTGTCAAAGCAGCTCTGAAGCGAAATGAAGTTGCCCTGTTCGCACAAGCGAGCAGCAGCAGCAAGTAATAAACTGAAGTACTGACAACTGGCATTGGCGCGCCCACTGATACCCCTCTTACCCGGCCCCGGGGATGAGGGTGTTGAAAGTGTGCCCTACCCTGAAAAAAATCCGCACGGGCTGCGTAAATTCACAGGCAGTTGGTGCCTCGGGGGGCCTTAACCGGCCGGTTAATTAACGGCGGGCGGGCCTCACTGCTCAGAACCCACCCGTCTTCCGAAATGTCGTGACGGTGAAGCGAGGCGCGCGCTGAATGTGAAACCCTGGCTGTGGTGTATGTGCGGTTGTACCATTATATTCCCCGATGAGCGATCGCGAGCAGCAGAGATCAGAATCGCAACCGAAAAGAAGTTAAGCCGGGTTTCAAAACTTTTTTTTTTAAAAAAAAAGACACGCGGTTTAACAGGAATGAGTTAGCGAAGGAAACTCGGCAAGGGAAAGTCAAATGTGAACCAGGAACTGGGCGCGTGTGCCACATTCCCCTTAATCTCCGACTCAGCTCGGTGCAACAGGTTTGTCCCAGCAGGTTATAAACGCTTCATCCAGGGCTCATTTTTAACTCTTCGTCGACGTCATTTGGAATACGAGACAAAGTTTCTCCGACTGGTTTAATATTCGTCTCCCGTCTATCACGGAAGCCTTTTTGTAAAGATGGGTTTTACTGGCACCATGTCTCAGGCCAATGATTTGTTTTTAATTCACTCACGGGATGTGGGGGCTTCGCTGGCTGGCCCAGCGTTTATTGCCCCTTCCCTCGTTGCCCTTGAACTGCTGACACAACCAAGGGACTTGCCAGGTCACTTCAAAGGTCAACCACCGTGATGTGGGCTTGGAGTCACGTGTAGGCCCGACCAGGTAAGGGTGGCATGTTAAAAGCAAAAAGGAAAAACTGCGGATGCTGGAAATCCAAAACAAAAACAAAAATACCTGGAAAAACTCAGCAGGTCTGGCAGCATCTGCGGAGAGGAACACAGTTAACGTTTCCAGTCCGTATGACTCTTCAACAGAACTAAGGAAAATTGGAAAAGGTGAAATATAAGCTGGTTTAAGGGGGGAGTGGGACAAGTAGAGCTGGAGAGAGGGCCAGTGATAGGTGGAGATAACCAAAAGATGTCACAGACAAAAGGACAAAGAGGTGTTGAAGGTGGTGATATTATCTAAAGGAATGTGCTAATTAGGGGTAGAAAGCAGGACAAGCAAGGTACAGATAGCCCTTGTGGGGGTGGGGTGGGGTGTAGGGATCGACAAAGGCTAAAAGGTAGAGATAAAACAATGGATGGAAATACATTTAAAAATAATGTAAACAGGTGGGAAAAGAAAAATCCATATAGATTATTGGAAAAAAAGGGAGGAATCGGAAAGGGGGTGGGGATGGAGGAGAGAGTTCATGATCTAAAATTGTTGAACTCAATATGAATGAAAAGAATGGCAGATTCCCTTCCCAAAAAGGACATCAAAGATGGGTTTTTACAACAATTGACATCACACGGTTCTTAATTCCAGGTTTTTAATCGATTGATTTCAAATTCCAACAGCTGCTGTGGTAGGATTTGAACCCAGGACCCAAGGGCATCACCCTGGGTCTGCTGGGTTACTAGCCCAGTGACATTACCACTATGCCGCTGCCTCCCCCCAATGACATCATTGGCTTTCTGCACATGAACGGTCAAGTGCGCGTGCGCAGTTGGGTATCGGCAGCCATCTTGCATGGCCATCTTGCGTTGGCAGGAGTCATGGTCAAAGAGCCGGCACAGGCACAAGGGGAGGAATGGTCGTCTTTTATTCTGTATTGTTGTACGATGCTACGAGAAATGTAACAAGCAATTTGGCAAATTCCAGTTACTCATATGCAGGCTAGCGATCTGTTACCGCTGGGACCTAGTCGGTGTGCTCCTGCATATTGCAATGTTGAAATACAATTTTCATCATTCACAAATAAAAGCTGCAAAATAGATGGCAGGATTCCCCCAGGTTAAGTCTGCATTGGGGTTGCCATGTTCGATTAAGTTCCCTATCCTGCAGGCTAACCTTTGTTCTCTCAGCAAATCCTCACATCAGTTAGACTTGTAAATGCCCTTGGAGTGAAGCAGGATGAGACTTGGCTGACGGAATGATACAAACATCACAGAAAGAAGCCATTCGGCCCAGCCCACCTCTGCTGGCTCGTTGAAAGATCCCGCCTGCTCTTTTTCCCATCGCCCTGCAAACCTTTTTACTTCTTCAGTCATTTATCCAACTCCCTTTTGAAAGTTCCTACTGAATCTGCTTCCATTGCCGTGCTTTCAGGCAGCGCCTTCCAGATCACAGCAATTCGCTTTGTGTAAAGAAAAAAAAAATTCTCCTGATCTCCAGCTCTGGTCTTTTTTTTTGCCCTGTGGTTACCAATCCTCCTGCCAGTGGAAATGGTTTCCCCTTACTGATTCCCTCAAAGCTCCTCATAATCTACAAAATCACCCCTGAACCTTCTCTACTCCGAAGAGAACGGTCCCAGATTCTCCCGCTTCTCTAAAACAAGGCAACATTTCTGGATTTGTAACCTTCCCGACATAAACGGGCAGCCTGGATGCTGACCCCAAAAGACTTGAATTTGCTAAGGATTTCAGGTTTTACAAACATCTTGAGTCATCCAAGAGGTTGAGTCCCTGTCCTAACTCGCAGTAACTCCACTTCACCCATCATCATCTATACCTAACCTACTTATCTTGGCTCCGGATCCGGCAACACCTCAATTTTAAAACTCTCCACCTGCTTTCAAATCCCTCCAAGGATTCACCGCTAACCCCCATCCCCCCCTTGCCCCCCCCCCCCCCCCCCCCCCCCCCACTTCCCTATTTCTGTAACCTCCCCCCACCCCCCACCACTCCAAGCCTCTGAAGTCTCTGTGCTCCTCCAATTCTTGCCTCTTGAGCACTCCTGATTCCCATGGCTCCACTGTTGGCAGCCGTGCCTTCAGATGCCTGGGCCCTAAGCTCTGGAATTCCATCCCCAAGTCTCCCTGCCTCGCTTCCCTCCTTCAAGAAGCTCTTTAAAAACCTACCTCTTTGGCCAATCTTCTGCTGGACCGCTCCTAATATCGCTTTCTGCGGCTCGGCGTCAAATTGTTTGACAGGCACCTTGGAATATTTTATGGCGTTAAAGAAGTTGCACATTGTCGGTGTTCAAATTTTTAATTAAAACAGAAAATGCTGGAAATACGCGACAGGTCTGAGAGAGAGAGAGAGAGAGAGAGACAGAGTTAACGTTTCAAGTGTCAGAGCCCTGAAGAGGAGTCAGACAGACTCAAAACTCGCTAACTCTGTTTCTCTCTCCGCAGACGCTGCCAAGACTTGCCGGGTTTCCCCTGCATTTGCTGTTTTTAATTTCCGGTTTCCAGCATCCACGTTATTTTGCTTTTGGTTTTTAAGTTTTAATTGCTGGGGCGAAAGAGAGAGCCTAGCGCTGTAGTTAGAAAGCTTCCTGCAGCAGGATTTGCAAACACCACACACTTTTAAGGAGCATTTTAATCTCACTGACATTGAGTGTGCGTTGAGAGTTGGGATCATTAGTAAGTCATTAGCATTGCGTTTCCAGGTGCATGCACTTACCTGCGCAATTAAATGCTTGTTAGAACCTTGCTGTAACAAAGACAGGATCCCAACACACACCGTTTGCACCCAGTGAAACACTACAATCAAACAAAGCAAGTCTCATCAGCGGCACTACCCTGCAGTCGAACTTGATGTGGTGAATAATTGTTCTGTTTGTGAAATAAACTGAAATGTGGAGCTGGGGGCAGAGAGCCTTTCAACACGAGATGTGTTTTTGACGACTGCATACCACGCTTTGTATTATATCTTGGATTTTCATGTGCATTGATTTTTGGGGTAAAAAAAAAATAGCAAAATAATGAGTGTTCCACAGCCTCGCTCCCCTGGGTCTATCACCTGTGTCATGGCAACAATTCTAGCCTGTCTGTTGTTAAATGACAGGGAAAGTGCACAGAGTTTCCACACAATAAATGTGACACTAATTTTCTTCCCTATATAAACAGAATATTAGTAATCCAAAAACGTCCCACTGCTTTTAGACCAGCTTTGTGCTTTTCTAAAGTGGCGTTTGATCAATAAAGATGTTCCCACTTTCCGAACTCAGCAGCGACACTTACATTCAGGTGTTTTACTTTGTCGAGTTTTTAAAGCAACAAGAAGCAAGTGTTGGCAGTTTCAGACAAATGAAATAGGAAAACACCGAGGCATGTAGCTCCTTCACTGCTGAGACCGAGTCCTGATTCTCCTGCAGTCATCCTGCATTTCATTCCCCGCAGGGATCCTCAACCTATTTCCTGACCTCTTTCCACCTCCTCAGCTCAGTTGCATCTTGTTCCCAATCTAACAGCTTCCCCAGCCCACAGCTCAACAATCGGCTCACATCAGAAAAACAACACTGCAAATCTTCGTTTGCGTGGGTTTCAGGCTTCATAACCGCACAGACTCTCACACCATCACACACTGTCACACTGTCACACTCACACACACCATCACACACTGTCACACTGTCACACTCACCCCGCCACACACTGTCTCGCCGTCACTCTCACACTGTCATACAATGTCACACCATCACACTCAAGCCGTCACACACTGTCACACTGTCACACTCACACCGTCACACACTGTCACACTCACCCCGCCACACACTGTCACACCGTCACACTCACACTGTCACACTCACACCGTCACACCATAACACACACACCGTCACACACTGTCACAGTGTCACACCGTCACTCTCACACACACCGTCACACACTGTCACACTCACACCGTCACACATTGTCGCACTGTCACACTCACACCGTCACACACTGTCACACTGTCACTCTCACACCGTCACACACTGTCACACCGTCACACTCACACTGTCACACTCACACCGTCACACACTGTCTCACACTCACACCCTCACACACTGTCACACTGTCACTCTCACACACACCGTCACACACTGTCACACTCACACCATCACACACTGTCACACTCACACCGTCACACACTGTCACACTCACACCGTCACACACTGTCTCACACTCACACCCTCACACACTGTCACACTGTCACTCTCACACACACCGTCACACACTGTCACACTCACACCGTCACACACTGTCACACTCACACCATCACACACTGTCGCACCATCACACTCTCACACACTCTCACACACATATATACTCTCACGCCATCACACTCTCACACCCTCACACTCACACACTGTCACACGGTCACACTCACACATGCTGTCACACAGTTGTCATACCGTCACACTGTCGCAGTGTCAAATACTATCACACTTACACACACTCTCACACTGTCACACACACACACACACACACACACACGCTCTCATGCTATCACACTCACACACACTGTCACACACCATCACATTGTCAAATACTATCACACTCACACACACACTCTCACACTCACATATGCTGTCACACATTGTCATACCGATACACTATCACTCACTGTCGCACTCAGATGCTGTCACACACTATCACACTCACACACACTCACACACGCTCTCATCACTGTCACACCGTCACACTCACACACACTGTCATATTGTCACGCTGTCTCATACTGTCACACTAACACACGCTCTCACACTCACACACACTGTCACACCATCACACTCTCACACTCTCTCACACACTGTCACACCACCACACACACACAGTCTCACACTGTCACACTCACACACACTGTCATACCGTCACGCTGTCTCATACTGTCACACTAACACACGCTCTCACACTCACACACACTGTCACACCATCACACTCTCACACTCTCTCACACACTGTCACACCACCACACACACACAGTCTCACACTGTCACACTCACACACAATGTCACGCAGTCACACTGTCACACACTGTCACACTCACACACAATCTCAATACTGTCACACTCAGACACACTGTCACACCACCACACACACACAGTCTCACACTGTCACACTCACACACACTGTCACGCAGTCACACTGTCACACACTGTCACACTCACACACAATCTCAATACTGTCACACTCAGACAGACTGTCACACCCTCACACTCACACCCTCACACACTGTCACACAATGTCACACCATCACACTCAAACACACTCACACTGTCACACTCACACACACTGTCACGCAGTCACACTGTCACACACTGTCACACTCACACACAATCTTAATACTGTCACACTCAGACACACTGTCACACCGTCACACTCACACCCTCACACACTGTCACACAATGTCACACCATCACACTCAAACACACTCACACCATTGCATTCTCACACACTCTCACACCATCACAGTCATACACACACTCTTACACACTGTCACACACTGTCACGCCATCACACTCGCACACATTGTCACACCATCACACTCAGACACACAGTCACGCACTCACACACCATCACAATCACACACACTCTCACACCGTCATGCTGTCTCACTAACACACGCTCTCACACTCACATGCACTGTCGCACCATCACACTTACGCACACCCTCACACCATCAGTCTCACACACACTGTTATACACTGTCACACTGTCACACTCACATGCACCCTCACACCATCACACACCATCTCGCTCTCACACACACACATTTGCACACTGTCACAATCACACACACTGTCACACACACACACACACACACACACACCCCCTCATACTGTCAGACTCACCCACACCATCACATTCTCTCACCCTCACACACTGATTCACTCACACGTATACACGAGGAATTGTCCGGTTGACGTGGGGTGTTATGGTGGGCACGGGCGGACGGTATGGCGAGAAAGTTAAAAATGGGTTTCACGCCGCTGTGAAACCAGTCTGCAATCATTACTGGCGGGCCACATATCCCAACGCCACACATCAGGAACCTAGTTTTTTTAGCATCTCATCACAAGCCCTGCCCATCGGAATCATTCCTCTTTCCCCCACCCCACCCCCCCACCCCCTCCACCCCTGCCTCGCTGGATCACTGGGATCGTTGGCCTGATTTCACGCTGACATGTTTTACAACTGAACATAAGCGACGTGTACCTGGCGAGCTGCATTTCGCTCGGGACTTCGAGGTTTGTTTACCCACCTTGCTTCAGACGGCACTCACGGTCACCAGCGCCAGGCTTCACAGGCGGCACCGCATCACTTTTAAGGGGGGCTCACGGGCAGGTCTCTACCTACCAGACCCGGAGTAAGGCCGGGGTGGGGGGGGCTTTTCAGCGGCTGCAGGGCCGGGGTTTGCTTGGGGAAGGGGGAGAAGTGGCCTCAGGCGAGGGGAAGAGGCTGCAGGGCGAGGGCTGTACTGGGGAAGAAGGGGGTATCTCAGGGTGTGTGTGTGTGGGGGTGGGGGGGGCACGTGTTGGTCTGTGCGAGTGGCCTCAAGATGGTGAGGGCTGAGGAGGCAGCCTCCAGAGGAGATGAGGCCAGATGGAGATGTGAGGGTGTGTGTGTGAGAGAGAGAGTGAGCGGTGATGTCCCTTGAGCTGGCAGTGAGTGAGGTGCCAGTGAATGTGTGATGGGCTTGTGAGTGTGTGAGTCTAGGGCGATGAGATGCTCACCTTACCCTGGCTGCGGAGATGAGATCATTCATCATCTATCTACACTGGATGGCCAACGTCCGCTGTGCAGCGTTAGCACTGACCAGCTCTGCCACAAAGACAGAGTGGTGAGTCTGACCGGCCTCCTGCGGCCAGAGCTGGGGTAGAGGGTACAGTGATGAGCCTCCACGGCATCCAGAGGGCGTCACAGGGATGCGTCACTGAATCGGGGGAGCTGCACTCTTCCTGGTTTTCAGGGCCATGTCTTCAGTGGAGCAGCCCTGGGCTGGAAGCGTTGGGGAGTGTGCGAGCGGCTGCAGATTAACTATAGCGCCCAGCGCGAGGAAGCACATCAGAGGCTGCCTGCCAGCGACAGGGTGTGTTTCCTGTTAGTGAGGCTGCATAGTTAGTGAGGCGGGAAGGGGACAATATGGTGTGAAAACCCCCCATTGCAGCCAATGGGTAAAGTACCATTTTTCCTACCCACTGCTGCACAGTGCAAACATAGGAAGATTCCGCCTTCTCTCTCTCTCTCTCTCTTTCACATGCACACACTCTCACACTGTCACACTCACTCATACACATACACACTTTTTCTCTCATGCACACACACACACACACACACACACACATACACGCACACACACACGCATACACATGCACACACGCACACACACGCACACACGTGTGCACACACACACACACAGATACACACACTCACTCACACACACACACACGCACACAGACACACACACACACACACGCGCACACACGCGCACACACACACACGCACACACACGCACACACACACACGCACACGCACGCACACACACACACACGCACACACGCACATGCACACACACACTCACACACGCACACACACACGCACACACGCACACGCACACACACACGCACACACACACACACACACACACGCACACATACACACACACGCACACACACACACGCACACACACACACGCACACACACACACACACACACGCACACACACACACGCACACACACATACACGCACACACAGGCACACACACACACGCACGCACATGCATGCACACGCACATGCACGCACACACACACACACACACACACACAGACACACACACTCTCACTCACACATACCAACTCACACACTACATTAAAAGCATTAAGTAAATTGTTGCTATTTTTTATTCATTCATGGGATATGGGTATCACTAGCTGGGCCAGCATTTATTACCCATCTCTATTGCCCCTTGAGAAGGTGGTGGTGAGCTGCCTTCTTGAACCGCTGCAGTCCATGTGGTGTAGGTACACCCACTGTGCTGTTAGGGAGGGAGTTCCAGGATTTTGACCCAGCGACAGTGAAGGAACGGCCGATATATTTCCAAGTCAGGATGGTGAGTGGCTTGGAGCGGAATTTGCAGGTGGTGGTGTTCCCATGTGTCTGCTGCCCTTGTCCTTCTAGATGGTAGTGGTCGTGAGTTTGGAAGGTGCAGTTTAAGGAGGCTTGGTGAGTTGCTGCAGTGCATCTTGTAGATGGTACACACTGCTGCCACTGTGCATCGGTGGTGGAGGGAGTGAATATTTGTGGATGTAGTGCTAGAGAAGCGGGCTGCTTTGTCCTGGATGGTGTCGAGCTTCTTGAGTGTTGTGGGAGCTGCACTCATCCAAGCAAGTGGAGAGAATTCCATCACACTCCTGACTTGTGCCTTGTAGATGGTGGACAGGCTTTGGGGAGTCAGGAGGTGAGTTACTAGTCGCATGATTTCCAGCCCCTGACCTGCTCTTGTAGCCATAGTATCTATATAGCTGGTCCAGTACAGTTTCTGGTCAATGGTAAGCCCCAGGATGTCGATATGTTATGAGTACTATATTTTAAAACTCATGTAAGAACCATGTAATTGTATTGGATAGCTTCCTTTCAATAACAGATCCAGTCATAATTTATAGGGTTAATGCAATGTATTAATAAGAGGGAAGACTTGCCTTTTAATAGTGCCTTTTATGGCTTCAGGACATCACAAAGTGTCATACAAGCTAAGGAAGAACTTTCAAAGTGTAGGCGCTGTCATAATGTAGAAAGGGCTGCAGCCAATTTATGCACAGCAAGCTCCCATAAACAGAATGTAATAATGACCAAAGGATCTAGTTTAGTGATGTCAGTTGAGGGATAGATATCAAAGAGAATTCCCCTGCTCCTGTTCAAACTCGTGTTGTAGGATCCTTTACACTCACCTGATAGGGAAGATGGGACCTCGGTTTAACATCTCATCCAAGGACAGCACTTCCGGCAGTGCAGCACTCCCAGAGTACTGGCGCTAGGAGTGTCAGCCTAGATTTTGTGCTCAAGTCCCTGGAGTGGGGGCTCTGACACATAAGCTCCTGACTCCGAGGTGAGAATGCCACTGACTGAGCCATGGTACTTGATACAGAATAGCATTTTATAGCCACACTTCAGAACAGCACGTGTGTGAGGCTTGTTTGGGGTGTCCTGCTTTTAACATCGCCTGACTGGAGTCATGGAAACTCATTCTTATCCATCAAGCACTAAACACCCCTTCATAATTTCTCAGTAGCTTTCAGTGATTTGGTCTACTATAGAAAGCAACTGCTTCATTACCTGAGGTCTTACAGGGCATTTACAGCACAGAAACAGGCCATTCGGCCCAGCTGGTCCACGTCTTTGTATTTGCTCCACCTTTGGCCCCTCCCTCCCCACTTCACCCCATTCCATCAACATTCCCTTCTTTCCCTTTCTCCCTCATGTACGTACCTAGCTTCTCCTTAAATGTGTCTACACTATTCACCTCAACCACTCCCTGTGGTAGCGAGTTCCACATTCTCACTGCTCTCTGGGTAAAGACGTTTTGCCTGATTTTTTTTATTGGATTTATTAGTGACTATTTTACACGGACAGATGTCTTGTGACGCTGTGGGTAGCATCCCTGCCCCTGAGCTAAAAGTTCGCTCCAGGATTTGGTGACTAAGGAGGGCACGTTCATAACATGGCCAAACAAGTTGAGTATAAACCTACAGATCCTTTGAACACATGCCAACACCAGGCAGTAAGAGTGAGAGAGATTCCTGGTCAACCCATGTGATGGAAAGAACATTAGAGTCTCTACCATCACTATCCAAAGCTCCAGACTACAACATGTATGGACTCCCTGGTTGAACCGTGAAGCACCACAACCATTTTAATTGATAGATTCAAATTCTGGTCTTCCTCACAAGTGGAATCAACTCCTCTACATCTATACTATTAACGCCTGTTCCTGAAGACCTCCATCAGGTCACCCCCTCAGCCTTCTCTCTTCTAAAGACATGAACCCCAGCCTGATAATTATAACTTTGCAGATCTCTTAGCATACCCCTGAGTCTTTCTTGTACTTTTAACCGCACCTCTTTAGTCATTTTATAAATTGGAGACCAGCATTGCATTGAGTGTGGTCCAATTGTGGTCTAACCAATATCTATACAACTTTAACAAAATCTCACCGCTTTTCAACCCTGCTCCTCTAGAAAAGAACTCCGGTGCTTTAAGGTTCTCCTCAAAACTGAAATTTTGACTGGGAAGACTCCGCGGACTTTTATAAATGACGGACAGGACCCGGGTCTAGAAGTTGGACATCCTACTTCCAACAGATCCAAATTTTGCCAGCAGGGTAAAGGGGGCAAGGAGTGACTCACACAGGAGGGAAACCTCAACTCAGCAGGACCACTAGCCATTGACAAGGGTAAGCGGTGGCATAGTGCTATTGTCGCTAGACTAGTAATACACAGGATGATGATCTGGAGACCCGGGTTTAAATCCCATCATGGCAGATGGTGAAATTTGAATTCAGTAAAAAATCTGGAATTAAAAGTCTAATGATGACCATAAAACCATTGTCAATAAAAAAAAATAACATCACCATCTAGAATTTTGTTGACCTTTACTAGGGGCTATTGTTATATCATTATGAATGCTTGGCTGAGTTTCAAAATCTACAATCCCTCATCAGGTGTTCTGAGTTTTCAGTTTGATTGACATTTTAAAGAGTTATTAAAGGATTAGCTGTCTCTGATGTGGGGTCTGAATAGAAGTTTTTTTGCTCTTATAAGAGTCTGAAAATTTGAGGGAAAGGTTTGAATGGATTTCACAAATGGAGGTTGTTTCATTATCAAGTGTGCATGACTGAGAACTTTATTTTAGATTGTTAGAAGATTTTTTTTCATCTCCAAAAGTCTCCTGAGGTCCACCCCTGGCAGATACTGGCGAGTGACTATAAAGGTGGTATAGGTGCATAAAGGGGCATAGGGTGGGTAAGGAGCATGCATTGGCATGGAGGGACCATGGGGGTTCTGGGGGTGGGTGAGGGCCATGCAAGGTCATGAAGGAGCAATGATTAGACATGAGGGGGTGAGTGGGGGACATGAGTTGGCATGGAGGGACCATGGGGGGCTTGGGTGGTGGGGTGAGGGGGTGTGAGGGGTGAGGGCTAGAGAGCTTCTGAAACAATTGGAAGAAAGTCCCAAAGAACCAAGGCCTTCAGCCAGCCCACCTAGAGACTTGTCCATCCCTGTGGCTGCCAACTATCTTCTTCCAGGATCGGTAGGTCTGACTCTATACCGCCCACGCCTCTCCAAAGCAAAACTTGGGTCTAATGAGTCCCTTTAAGCCGAGGCAGATCTGCCCAGTCGGGAAATTTCCTGACTCGAGCTACCCACTTCAGTAGCAAAAATCCGGCCCTCGGTGTCAAATTCTGCCTGGTAAGTGCTCCTGTGAAGTGCCCCAAAATGTTTTACTGCATTAACGGCACAATAGATCTTCAAGTTGTTGTTTTAGACAATCATCCAAAGCTATTTCATTCTGAGATGCAAAACCTTTCCTTGACACGAGCAGGTACTTCAGCTTGAACTGAGATGCCTTGCAGCTTATATTAATCCCTACTTATTAACTGTCCGTTGTTGCCAGACTTAGGAATTATTGCAGTCAAACAGCAAAAGCAAAATGGAAATGAGCTTTCAAAGTAGGAACATAGGAACATGGGATTTAAGAGCAGAAGTAGGCCATTCGGCCCTTCGAGCCTGCTCCGCTATTCAATAAGATCATGGCTGACCTGGCTGTTGTCTCAAGTCCAGTTTCCTGCCTGTCCCCCGTAACCCTTGACTCCCTTGTCTATTGAAAATCTGTCGAACTCGGCCTTGAATATATTCAATGACCCAGCCTCCGCTGCTCTCTGGGGAAGAGAATTCCACAGACCAACAACACTACAAGAGAAAAAAAATCCTCACCTCAGTCTTAAATGGTCGCACTCTTTTCCTTAAACTCTGTCCCCTAGTTCTAGTCTCTCCCACAAGTGGAAACATCCTCCTGGAAGTCCTGATGATACTATGCTCATGAAAGAACAGGAAGAGACCATTCAGTCCCTCAAACTGGTCCTGCCATCCAATTAGATTGTGGTTGATCTGTATCCCACCACCTCCCGGAACCCCCCCCCCCCCCATTTCCCCCCTCTCCCCTCCCCAGGCTACCTCCAGCCTCAATAGCTTTCTGTGGGGAGAGAGTTCCAGATTTCCACTGCCCTTTGTGTGAAGGAGTGCTTCCTGACATCGCCTCTAACCGGCCTGGATCTCATTATAAGCTCCAAGATACAAGGCCACTATTTCTAAGCAGAGCAGGGGAGTTCTTCCAATGTGCTGGTCAACATTTCACCCTTCCCCCAACGTCACTGAGACACATTCCCTGCTCAAGGACCCCAAAACTGGTGAGTGCAGATCGGCTGCTGTTCTTTCAAAAGAACTCCACTTGGTGTAAACTTCTGTTGCTTACCTCATTGCCATGCCAGGATTATCTTTAAACCCTTCTTTTAGAGAACACCTGTGTCAAAACCGCTCCTGACATCACCACTGAACGGCCTAGAGGAAATAGTTTCTCTCTGTCAAACCTATCAAGCTCTTTAATCATCTTAACCTCCTCAACCAATCATTCACATAATCTTCTATATTCAAGGGGATACAAGCCTAGGCTACGAAACTTGTTCTTCTTACTTAACCCTCTTAGGCCAGATGTTCTTCTGGTGAATCTCAGCTGACCCCGAACTCCCTCCAAGGTCACTAGATCCTTCCCGGGGACGCAGAGTCCAGAGAGGTTTGCAATACTCTAAATGGGCTGTATCTAATCAAAGCTTCCTGTAACTGTAGCATAACTTACCATCAGACTTTTAAGCTATTTTTCGTAGCTGCCAACTTAGTGATTCTGTATTCAGTCCCCTAAATCTCTCAGCTCATCCAAATTGTGGAGCTTCTCAGAATTTAGAAAGCACTCTTGAGTCCAAAGTGGATGACCTCACACTTCCCCACACTGAACGGCATCTGCTGCCATTTTGCCCACTGGCTTATTCTATCAATGTTCCTTTCCAGTGCTGGAGGTAGAGAAAGCAGTAAAAACAAAAAACAGAAATACCTGGAACAACTCAGCAGGTCTGGCAGCATCGGCTGAGAGGAACAAAGTTGACTTTTCGAGTCCTCATGACCCTTCAACAGAACTGAGAAAGCAGTATCTGTGGCAGCTACCTGGATGGTCTCAAGAATGAGTTGAGGAGTATGGAGCATTAAACACAAAAAGAAGAAAACTACATACTGAAAGTCAACATCTGATCATTACCCTAATGGATCATTGATGAGGAGAGGTTGAGCAGGTTGGGCCTATACTCATTGGAGTTTAGGAGAATGAGAGGTGACCTTATTGAAACATATAAGATTCTGAGGGGACCTGACAGGGTGGATGCTGAGAGAATAGTTCCCCTCATGAGGTAATCTAGAACTAGGGGCACAGTTTAAAAAGAAG